>NW_006800456.1:242663-263665 GCF_000485575.1 Poecilia formosa | reverse complement strand
TCCATTACGACAATGTTTTCAACACTTGGCAAATTTGCAGAAAATTTTGAAAAACGTGTGATCATTCACGCAATTGTAAATGACCACGACAAAACTTACTTACATATTCTGTAAGTGTGGATTCAGAGTTTTCTTATGATATCAAACACAGAAATGAAAAATCAAGATGATATTTCTGTTTGAATGTCAACGCTCTGGAAACAAGATTATTGAGAAAACAGCCCTCAAAGATTCCGAAGAAACTTTCCTCACACCTGATTAATGTTACGGGGGTCAAAGGTTGTTGATTTACATAGTTTTGTTATAACGTCAGCACTATCAACAGGTATGACTGGGAAGGTCAAGGTGTATTCACTACCCAAGCAAAGGTGGTATGTGGGTCAGCTGTGTGGTTGTGTTACCCTCAAAACTCAAACGTCTGTCAATCAGATTTACACTGTAAACGATCTGAATTCAGACACACGGTTTACCACTGTAAAACTGCCATTTAAAGCATGGGGGTGGTTTCTTCATAACCTCTACTAAAATATTTTCTAAAAAAGCAAAAATCTCTCATTTCTTGATGGTTCTCCTCAGTTTTGCCTTCACATTGCTGTGGCACTTCACATTTATGTAAACACTCACAACTTTCCCCATGAAGCTCAATAATGAGCTATTTCCACTGATCATCTGTGTGATGTTTCTAAAACTTAGATAGCATTATTTATTTGCCTCCCTTAGGATAAATGTATTCAATAAAGGCCTGTCTTGATAAATTTTGTTGGTCGATCAGTTGTCCCAGTATTTATTGAGATTGATAATAATATTGTTGTTTTGAATCAATTTTTATCCAATATATTGATAATGGTTTGATAAAGCAAGTTCGCTTTGCAAAGACCAATAAACTTTAACTTTGTGAAGAACACCTAACACTGGTACTGTGTTAGGCGCCAAAATAAAACACAACATCCAAATCAAAAAATAAAATGAAAACAAAGAACCACACACAACCGAATAAATAAATAAATAAATAAATAAATAAAATCGATTACGATGTCTCAAAACAAAAATACAAAATTTCTCTTCAAAAAATATTCATCACTAGACTGGAAATTATCAAGCTCATTTTAATTTATTATGCAATTAATTGATTCATTGCTTTTTGCGACAGGCTTAGTCACAAGAGTCTTTTTAGACGTGCGGGCTGACCACACACACATCCTGGTTCTTCTATTAAACTGAGGACTTTGAATTGTCTTCAGTTCATTTTAGTAACTCAAAGTGCTACTAGTGTGTTTCTAACTTTAATGAAATCCTAATTCCCACCATACCTATTATTCTAACCAGTAGATCACAGAAGAACTGGAAAGAAAACACTAAAAAGAAACGTGAGGACCAGAAAAATGTCCTCACTTTCAGCAAATGATCTTTCTTTGTAGGTGAACATGGTGAAAGTGGTCCTCTATATGTAGTATGTACAAGTTCATAGACACACACGCGCATACACACACACACACACAGTGGCTCTTGAGGACACTGGTGCAGTGGTGAGAGAAAGACGGGACAGGCAGCCAGCACTGCACTGCTGTGAGGTTTGGAGTGGTAAGGATTCTGTGTTTCTTTATGAACCTGAGGTACAATGAAGTTTGAGTTTTACTGAGAAGTAAGAGTTACTAAGTCTGTGTCAAAAGGAGCTGGCTATGCTTCAGAACCAGAACAAAGATCTTGTTAAAACAGTTTCTAACAAGAGAGAAATGAACTTCTTGAATTCTTCATGAGCCTTATCTTTTGATGTTACAGTGATTCTTGAGAATAGGGACAAAACAGGTCCTATGGATAAAGCACAAAATTTGAATAAAATATACACAAAATATCATTTTTTCAAATATCTGACTAAACTAACCTGGGCCATGTGACCACAACAACGTGTTTTCCTGGAGTTTGCTGAATATTTTTCATTTTAAACTTTGTAGTAGGTGGATGGTGTCTGTAAAATCCCTTGTCCTGGAGCAGAACTCAATACATTATAATGGTTTTAAACAAATAAAGGAATACTAAGATGATACTATATTATGACAATTAAGTACTATTATAAGTATTCAAATAAATAATTATAAAAGTATCAATAAATTTAATTAAAAATCATTTTTATATATTTTCCAACTCAATTGAAATTTGTCCCAAGTTTTTGTCAAGACCATCAGACATAAAAAGAATGTAAAAAAATCATGCACTATTGGGGGGCATCAGAACTTCTGAGGACCTCATGACCTTTTCCTTTCTCTTCCTTTGCTGAAAGGGCTAGACAGCTCTGGTTAGCATGGAGCTGCCTAGCTCCATTTTCTCTTGTTTTCTTCCTAAATTGCTCATCACAACCTTGATGTGTCAACTTCATAACTGATAATTTAGAAAATTTTCATGACATTTTGTGAAATAAATGCTTAATTTTGGTATACTGTAAAGATTTCATGGACCTTCAGAATAACTACCTTCAGAATAACATCATATAAATCAGTGGTTTCCAAACATTTTATGTGCCCCCTCTCCCCAATGGCTTACAAGTAGGGAGAGTTAGACTCTGGCTCTGTGGTTGAATGATGTATGTGACCCGGGGGGGTTGGGAGGTGCGGGGGCACAGACTTCCCATTATACGATGTGTGTCGAGGGGCACGGGGGGATTCTCGGGAGATTCTTAGAAACTCCATGTTATACTCTTCCATCCACTCAAACACCCCCCGCCCTCCGATGAACATACACAGTGTTCATCTTTTTTTTTTTTGTTTGTTTTGTTTTTTCATTCATCCATACCGCTTCCTGCCCCCCCACCCCACCCCCTGCAATGGCACGGCGCACCCCCTAAGGGGCGCACCCCACAGTTTGGGAACCTCTGATATAAATTGAGGATTTGAGCATTTTATCAACTCCATCAGATGTCAGTTCCATCAGAGTTTTTAACTGACAGTGTGACTCTTTCAGTGATAGTGTTGACAAATCTCACTTAAATGTGTAGTTAATTCATTTTAATACATTTTGCATAAATGGCATCACTTCACATGTATCAAGTATTTCATTTTACTCACCAGTTTGTCACCTCCTTCAGCTCTGCGTCAACTCCGTCATCCACTGTCAACTCCTTCAGATGGACTTTATGTTGTTTTTTGTTTTAAATGATATTTATTTTGTTTCTTGAGAAGAATTTGTCTTTAAAACTGAATAAAAATATCACTAATGTGGTCATTAAAAAATAATTTTATATTTATTTTTGTCAGATGGTGATGACAAAGTTCTGGGTCAGGTCCACTAAAAATGTAATTTTCAAAAAACTGTTACAACTGGGAGCCTGCTCTTTAGCATCTTTACATTTTGAAAACATTATTTGTCATATTGAATACATAAACTTGAGGAATAATTAAATTTTGGGGGATGATGGGGAAATGTAAACCAATTTTGTCCCACTTCTCAAGAATCACTGGTTAACTAAAGTTATAAAAAGAAAAAGGTCCTTTTGAATCTGCAGCATGAAATCTCACATGTTGAAAACTGGCAAATGTTAAAGCTCATAGACTGTATTCTCCTCTCCATACCTTCATGTGCTGCTGCTTGTTGCCTTGGTGGGATTTATCTTCATGCAGAAAACTCGTCCCATGACACACGTTCCCTGTTCTGCCTGAGAAAAGAAAGTTCTCATTTCCAGTTTGTTTCCAACCTGGTCTGTATGTTGTTGTTGTTGTTGTTGTTGTTTTTGTTTTTTAGCTCTTCACACATTTAGTATAAAACTTTACACAATTAGCATCACACCCCAGATTATCTGTGAAGCTGAACACGTCAGTCAAAGCTCTGCATTGTCTTACGAAAACCCAGCTTTCTCTCTTTGCTCTTTGCTATGAATGTGACTCACGCAATACCCCCCTGCTGCTTGCCTTTGGTTACAACACCCATAGACACAAATAAGAAAATAATATATCAAATTAACGGTAGCACTTTATTTGAAGGGGTGTGCATAAGACTGACATGACACTGTCATAAACATGACATGACACCTGTCATGAACATAAAGAAGTCTTTATGAATGTTTATGACAGTTGTCATGAAATGTCATTCGGTAAATAATGACACTTTTAATGCAAAGTTGCTCTTAAAGTTGCATTGAAAGTCCATTAAAAATGCCAACTTTGCATTAAATTATAATTTACAAAATCATGCAATGTTGGCACTTTTAATGGACTTTTAATGCAACTTTTAGAGCAACTTTGCATTAAAAGTGTCATTATTTACCAAATTACACTTCATGATAACTGTCATAAACATTCATTAAGACTTCTTTATGTTCATGATAGGTGTTATGTCATGTTTATGACAGTATCATGTCAGTCTTATGCACACCCCTTCAAATAAAGTGTTACCAAATTAACACTATTGACACACACTCTATCAATAAAAACACCAATATTGAGGTGCATGCCGACTGTTAAAACAGGCTTGTAATCAATAAATATGCATTTTGTTAGATGTGTGTGAGAATGGAAAATAAATGTAAACGATTCACCCTTAAACTTTTGATTTAATTTAAAAATTCACCTTTTTTTTCAAATTCATATCTATCATCATTTTTAGTTAATCTGGTCTGTGTATTTTCCACATTTGCATAGTCGAAGTCTTATTGTTACAAAAAAAATCACAAACAAAGGTGCAAGTAAAGAGATAGGTAAGGAATGTTACCTAGGGTTCTTTTGGGGGCCTCTATACTCTAATGCTGAAATTCCATCTTTTGCTCACTGGGAAAAAGTCCAAACTTCTCCGTCATATAGAGATGATTCCTCTGTTAAAACTGAACGCCCATATATCACTGCTAACTGTTTTGGATTTGGCCATGTTCCTCCTCCTGAGTGCTTCACAGAAGCTACTCATCCTCAGTGACTAAAGCCAGACAGTCTATGACAGGACCTCTGCTGATTGATTTCTTCTGTTCCCTGTTATGAGATGACATTGCTTTTCTGTCTCTCACTGAGAGCGGAGCATATTGATCCTCTGATGGTGTGGTCACACAGTCTGTCTGATCTTATTTTGGATGCAGTTCATCCAGATTCCCCTCAGTGTTTTATGGCGTCTTGTGCTGCCCCTTTTCAGGAGGATCGGTCTGCTGAATGCTTTGTTGCTCAGAAACAGTTGCTGGAAATAAAACTTGGGTATCTGGCAGTCTTCGAAGGCCGCATTGTCATGAAATAAGTGCTAATGCAACCAAATGAAATTATTAATGTCATTAGTACCACTATGTTAATATTACTCTTGAGGCAAAAACTGTGAAAAAGTTCTGATGTGAAATGTGGCAATTGGGATTTTGCTAGATTGTTGGAATTTTATTTTATTCAGTTTGCTACACCGGAAAATGAATAGACTTTAAAAATCTCTTTCTGGCTCCAAGAGCTGTAAAATCACTATAAAACATTTCTTCCTAACCTTTACAGGAAATTCACTGTTGGGCTAACATAAGCTTCTCCTAAGAGCTGAGACTTTACCACAAAGTTCTGATTTCAGGAAAGAGAGCCTCACCTCAGGAAACTGACACTGACAGCAGAGACGAAGAGCTGCACTGTGAAAACATAAAGTCGACAAAGCATTTTTGGTCTAGTTTCTAGTGCAAATATTTTAGTACACTTGAAATAGGACAAAACTAATTTGCAAGTAGTTTTTCAGCAAGACAGGAGCTTGTTTGCATCAATAAATCCTCAATACTGATGAATTAATATCCACTGGCAGATTATTTCATCTATAACAAGGAAATAATGTCTTGCTATAAGTGAAATAATGTTCAACATATTTACTCAACAGGACCAAGTTGAGTAATTTGGTCCTGTTACTCAACTTGGTCCCGTTGAGTCCTTTTCTTCTACAATAATAGCGTATGCTTTTAATATGAATAATTAAATGGTCATTATTTAGCAAAATTAGTAAATTAGATTTAAAAAAATTACTACCAAGTCAGAGCATTATCTGATTAACGGAAAAATATTATCAAAACAGTTTAGCTTCAGTTCTTACTGATAAACACCTGCCTGATGAGGCTTGGCTCTTAAAATAATAATAGATGGCATTTTTCAATCAGTAAGAAGCTAGTAATGCTCAACTAAATCATAGAGATTATGCTTGTTGTGAATTGTTTTAATATAAATCTAACCCAAATGAACTGAGTATGATCTAAGATAATGGATGTATAGTCATAAAAAATGCATGGTTTCATAAATTTGACTTGATTTCCAGTATTTCTGGGAATCTTTAAAGGCTTTGTGGATCAAAGACTTTGATGAAACTTACTTCAGTGTGATGAGAACAGAAACTCTGATATGCTGCTGGCATTTTGATCTACTTTAGTGAGTCGTCCAGTGGTATGTTTGGCTTTTACTTTTGTAAAATTTCTAAAATAGATTAAATAAATTATACTTTTAATTCCACGTAATAATACTTAAATAAAATCAAAAAATTATTTCTGGATGCAGTTTAGATTGCAGATCTATCCATACCTACGAAAAATATGTGAAACAACCCAGTGAAGATAATGTAAAAATGAGATAAAACACTGAAACAACATCAAGGGTTAATGATGGATTCTTATTTTGTAGCCTTGAACCTAAATACTGAGCATAGCCCAATTTATCTAAGGTTTCAAAGGTTGTTGTCTGTAGTGAAGATGTAAATGATTAATGTCTGACATTATGCCTTACCCAATGCCACCAAAACTACAGCAAAGTGCACCGCATTGTTTCAAAACATAAAAACTATATGTTTTCACTTTCACAATTGTGAGCTATCATTTGGCTGCTACACATTGTACTTTGACTGTTGCTTTGGATCGCTACGATCAACCATTTTGGTAACACTTTATTTGAAGGGGTGTGCATAAGACTGACATGACACTGTCATAAACATTAAAATTGTCATTCGGTAAATAATGACACTTTTAATACAAAGTTGCTTTAAAAGTTTCCATTATAAATGTCATTATTTACTGAATGACACTTCATGACAACTGTCATAAACATTCATAAAGACTTCTTTATGTTCATGACAGGTGTTAGTCACGTTTATAACAGTGTCATGTCAGTCACACCCCTTCAAATAAAGTGTTACCAAGCTGTTTATCTAATTAAATCTCAATATATTTACCAGTTTGTGTCATATTCCTGATGGATTTTGTTTAATAATTATTCACTCTGCTACATTACATTCTGTATCACAGCAATGACAATAATAGAACAGTAGATTTCCCTAATGTACAGTACTTTCTGTAATCCATACAGATATATTAAAATATTTGGACTTGAATATTTCTACTAAAGTCTGCAACCTGTCATGATCTGTGTTTCTGTGTGTTTATTTTTGAGTTTTTTTTCTGTGTAGTCCGGTTCCCTGTGAGTCTGTCTCTGCGTCTTCCCGTTGATTGTTTCCCAGGTGTGTCTCATTCCCTTGATTACCCTGTGTGTATTTAAACCCACCTGTTGACTTTGACTCTCGTCGGATCCTTGTCATGTATTGCCTGCTTCCCCGTGTCGCGTGATGCCCGTTTTCCCCAGCAGTTCTCTGTTGTTCCGTGCCTTTGACCATCATTAAAATCATCATTTTCACTTACCTCCT
Source organism: Poecilia formosa (assembly GCF_000485575.1). Lineage (NCBI taxonomy): Eukaryota > Metazoa > Chordata > Actinopteri > Cyprinodontiformes > Poeciliidae > Poecilia > Poecilia formosa. The sequence goes on along the minus strand of NW_006800456.1, from coordinate 256,057 downwards.
GGGTCCGCCTGTGTCCATATCCTCGCCACAAACCACCGCTTATGACACAACCTCAGTGGAAGCCATGTGACTTACTCATTCCTAATTTGAGACAAAGAAACTGTAAACTAATATGTGTGCATATTTTTAATATTAAAAATATGATTGTAAGAAATCAGAATGATTCTGATAAATGAGGCAGAAAACTTGACTGCTTGACTGCATTTAATTTAAGTTGTTTTGCAGTTTGTTTCCTACTTAATTAATATATATATTTTTCCTTGTTATTTCGCCTGAACTGTTTGGGGCTAATTTAACGGAACCCCACTGTGAGGGGGCATGCAACCTCTTTTGTAAATTAGGCAAATGTAGATAGCTTTGGCCCAGAACCTAGTTCATTACACAAAGCTCAGTGTTCAGCATTTAAAGTTTAGCTGTGAATTTTTGATTAGTTTTATGTTAAATATGCTGTTCTCTTTTGGTTCAGATCTTGTTCTTTTACAGAAACATTAGCCATAAAACCAGGAACAAGTGTTTTGAAAGTGTGGATTCCAAACTTTCTAATAAAGTCAAACAAATAGAAATATAAATGATAAAATGACATTTGAATGATGACACTGCAAATATGGAGGAACATTTTAAGAAAACTGCCCCCAAACCTGATCAACTACCCGGGGGTATTAACCCGGCTGTTCATTTACATTACTTTACTTTATTACGCTATACATTACATTAAAATCAGGCAACATTGTAAAAAACAATGAATGGGATTCTCTAACTGCTGAGAATCCAGTCCTACAGTTCCAGGACATTCAAAAGAACCCAATCTTTTATAAACGCCCCTTTACTGCCCGTCCATCCAGGTAAGCAGAAGAAAATAATTACAGCCTGTTGGACAATGTTTTCTATCAGCCCAAAGAAAGCTCGATGTAAATACTTATTTTATGCTCACTGCCTCGTTACCATCATATCACACTCTTAGACTCTATATAGACTCACACTTTTAGACTCTATAGGTCCAGTGAGACCTATTGGTCTGGCATGCTATGTTTTGGATTAGTGTTCTAAAAACTCTGCAACTTGCCCAGAGAAACTGAAAAATAATCCTGCAAACTTTAATTCCTCTGGTCATATAAGTAGTCCTGCCATGTTTTCTTTTCACCGATGTCTTCCTGGGGGATGTTGTTGTGTCCAGTGTAAGGATTTACTCCTGTTGGCTTTAAGTCCTGATGTTCTCTTTCTGCTAAAGAATCCATCTATGCGTTGTACTCTGTTTGCAGTTGTACAGTGTTACGAATTCTCATTCCTTCCCTCTTAGCATTTACCATAAAAGTTATCTGTGCCAGCTGTGGGCCAAATATAGCTGAGCATTCACTTAAAACCCTGAACAAACCTGGCCTGACATACCTCCCCCCACCCACCTCACAACTACAGCATAGGGTAAAGTGTTAGTGATGCAAATTATCCATGGGTTCATTTGTTATTGGCTGAAACTAATAACAGAAGCATGTGACTAGCCAATAAAAGCTGGTGTGTTAATCAGTTTTGAGTTTCCTCCAAGAACTCCTACAACAGGTCAGATTTATTCTGAATACAAACACAAAGATTACCATTTTAAAACTTTCAAAATGGCTGAAGCATGGAGTGGTTTCTTTATGACTTTGGTTAGTTTTTTTTCTTCTTTCTGCAACATTTCAAAAGTTTGCTTAAAATTCACATGACAATAGGATTGAAACACAGCCAGTATTATCCATGCGCAGTCAGACCTGAGATCTGACAAACATGACTCTGTTGAGGACTGACGTTGGATCTCAAGATTTACCCGTTTTTCATTTGGACAGACTCCTTGCTCGTAGCTTAGGCTGAACTTGCGATGAACTGTACGAGAGAAATGAGAACAAATCAGTTCTGCACTCTAGAGACCTCGCTACATTGGCAAGTTGCCAAAATAGCATGGTGTTCCCGCAACCTGCACCATGGCAATGGGCTCATCTTCCCTGAGGTGTCAGATTCTGAGACCTCATGGAAAATGGATGAAAGAAATCTTCAAAGTGCTCCAGCCACCGCTCAGCAACACCATCAGTTTAGCTCAGGGTTGTCCAAAGTCGGTCTTCGAGGGCCGGCATCCTGCATGTTTTACTTCTCTCACTAGTGCAGTGTTTCTCAATTCCGGTCCTCACGCCCCCCTGACCTGCATGTTTTAGGTGTTTCCCTTCTGCCACACACCTGGATTGAATCTGTGGATGATTAACAGGCTTCTGCAGTACTTGATGGTCATGCAATCATTTGAATCAGCTGTTCTGGAACAGAGGCACATCTAAAACATGCAGAGCAGGGAGGCCTGAGGACTGGAATTGAGAAGCACTGCCCTAGTGGTAGTAACAACCTCCTCAGCAAGTCAATGTTCTCCTTAGGCCTTGATGCAGGTGTGCTAAACCAGGGAGAGAACTAAAACATGCAGGATGCCAGCCCTCGAGGACCGACTTTGAACACCCCTGGTTTAGCTCTTTGGTAGGAAAAATCAACTGGGGAAGTTCATTCACTGTCAGGAAGAAACTCAGAGATGAAAAACACTAAATGAATCATTTGTTTGCAGAGCTCTTCATTAGTGTCACTAAAGAAAGGAGACAGAAACAAATCCATCTGAGAAGTAAAATACAGTCAATAAACTAAACAAGCAGCTGAAGTTTTCTCAGACTACAGTGAGGATAAAGCACATAGCTTCATCCAAATGAATAACTTCCAAGTAAATAACTGGACTCTCTGAGGCTGATTACTGTCAGGGTGTTTCATGCATGTTCCTTCATTTGACTTGAGGTGATTAGAGTTTACTTACTTAGCAACTAGTTTAATTCTCTGCTACTGACAATAAAAATATTGCTTTCTATTTGCCTGTCATGATGGAAGTGAAGTATTTTCAGTGCTGTGAGAACCTGTTTCACGGCTGTGAAACCTACGCTCACACAACTTTTGCCTGGAGCAGAAAGGCCCGTCCTGAGAAGTCAGAGGAAACCGAGCCGGTTTCAGTTCAAAGAGGAGAAAACTCCCTCACTCCTGAAAAGTAAGGCGTGGAAATCAGTAGAGCCTGTTGCAGCAGCTTGCATCATTCAGCGTTATTGGAGAACACTGCTTCTCAATATACCATGAAATTTGGTTTATTTAAAATTTTTCATTTAAAGACGTGAAATGTTTGGGTTATCATAATCTCCAGATGTCTGAAAATTCTAAATATGATGTGCTCGAAAGTACTTTACAATTTTTTTTATTGTTATTATTATTATTATTTTGCTGAACAGAATGGTGGACAGTACTTTTAAATAAAAGAAAATGTTAAAAAGAAAATATTTTGCTGAAAGGGAGTAATTTCAATTAATGTTGATTCAGGAAATGTTGGAGTGTAAATTAAGGCTGTAGAAGAGTAAATCCAGAAAGTAAAAAGATATGTTTTGAAAGTTGTCTATGTTTTTTCAACTGAATTGGGACTAGTTTGCACCACTAGATTAAAAAAATGACAGATCTTTCTCAATGGTTTTCATTTTAATTTGATTTAGAGAAAATCAGTCTTCTGACTACATTGATGACATTTTTGTGACATTCTCAGTTTATTTAGGTTATTATTTCTTATCCAAAAAAAGTTTTAGGGGAAAAAAAAAGTTTTCTAACAGATTAAATAAATGTTTATTAATGTTTGGAACAGTTTCCCAGCCAAATGCTGCAGGACAAACTTGCTGGTGACTGTCGTGAGAAGCAGGAGGATAATAATGTTAAAGACAGAGGTTTTACCAGGAAGTAGAAGAAATAAGACATACTGCCATCTGCAGGAGGGAGTTAGAAGTCACTTGACCACAATGTGACAGGACGCCCTTGAAAAAGGGTTTTTTATCTCAATGGGGTCTTATCCTGGTAAAATTAAGATTAAAAAAAAGTTTTTCTCACCATTTTTTTGTCGAACTGTTAGAATTTTTTGTGTTATCATTCTTACATTTATAACATCATATATTTATTACTACTTTAGATCATTAACCCAACATTATATTGTTATAGATTATTGTGATTCTTAATTTAAAGTGTTCTAACTTCCTTCTGTGTGTGTATAAGCTGAACAGGAGGCCCCACCTGCCTGTTCGTCTTCATGTGAAACAGTTAACTGTGTGTTTCCCAGACCTTAAATTATGTTTCCACAGGTGCCTTCTTATCAACCGGAATACTCCCTACCATAGAAACTGCCTGTGTGCAGAAAGAGTTTGTTTCTCCCGTCTTGCTTTCCTATACTCCCTCTTTTCCTTGATAATAAAAGACGAGCTCAAACTGGAAGTATTCAGAACACACGGTGGGCAGCTCGCTGGAGTGGTCCGCTGCGTCTTCTCCTTTCATGAAAGCTTGGTAAAACCTCACATAAGTTGTCTGTGGTTCATTTTACATAGGTTGTCGAAAAATACCTATCACAAACTTTTTCAGCAAACTTATAATTATGCATTAACTGAAAAAAAAAATGAAATCATGAATTTCTGTGATGGTGTCCACAGTTCCCTGTGCTAGTATTTTAACCCACTGGCAGATCTTCTGGAAACTGACTGATAAAACTCGTTACTCCTCCCATTCCAGAGGTAGGAGCTTGTGTTCCAGAGCCACTAATTCTTCAGGTTAATGTTTTTTTTTGAGTGAGTGTATGCATGACAGAGATGGGAGACTGGGCATAAATTTAACTGAACTCCATGTTTTAACTCCACAATAGAGATGCACACAGAGAAAGAAGACCAAAACACATAAAACACTTGAAACACATGAAACACACCCAAGACTTCAAGCAGTCCCTTTTAATCCAAAACAGCATAAAGATAATGAAAGGGGGGAAAAAAAAGTTTTGTCTTGGATGTTCTTTTGATAGCTTTGATTAATGTAAATGATTGATTCCTATAAACATAACCAAAGCTTCTGTATCTGTGCAACCAGGTGGAGGAATCATTTTGAAATTAAAGTTGTTTGTTCATGACCTACTTTTCTTGCTTCTCTGGAGCTTTTGCATGAACATTCGACTGAAAACAGTAAACTGCTGCAGAAGTCTAAAGGTAATTATTGTAAAGTTGGCTAAATTAATTAAAGAACGTGGAGGTCACAGTGAGTACTACTGCTGCTTCATTTATATGATGTAAGATCCAGGGCGAATAGTTTCAGTAACTCGTCTCAATTAGTCTGCTGTGTCCTGCTCTGACTCTTCCTTTAAAACGTGGACTTAATCAGGGGAAACATTTTCAGGGTCACAGCCAGCCAATTAAACACGACTTCATGCGCCAGTGAGTTACAGCAGAGTACTCTATGAAGTCCCCCATGCTTTCCCTGTGAAAGTCTTTTCATTTCTGTTTAATTATGAAGCAACATTAATAGGTAACCCTGATGTCTATTGTATTCTCAGAAGCTGTCATTACTTTATGATATCAAGTGAAGGTAATGCAGTTTAGTACACTTTTCAATAGTAGTTTCAAAACTTGCATGGCTGTGAAGCAGTCAAGATGAAAGTCTTGTCTTTTTCTAAAGGTTATTAAAGCATTGTTTTCATTGTTCCCTAGACGTATCAAAAGTGTAAGATGACATGCATCTGATTAGGATTGTAAAAGAGTTAACATGACGGTGAACCTTAATAAATATCATGGAGTTGAAGTTCATTTACTTCTAAGGTGAAATAATTCAAATAGTTTTGCTGATTATCACTATATCACAATACGGATATGGTAGATTTGCATCGCTACAGATTCTCACCAACAGCCACAGGGAGAGGAAGCCACAAAAGGTCACGGCTAAAAATGCAAACTGTTCAGACTGCTGCATCCTGGCCTTACAATGGAAAGTTGAGGACGTAATGTGGTATGAAAAAGTAAAATAACAGGAAAAACTGCAGCTTTGAGCCTTTACCCAAGCTGAACAGGACTGGACTGAAGCTCATTGACCAAAGTCATCTTTTAGGAAAAAAGATTTTTCTTTCTTTTTCTTTTTTTACTTTGAAACTTAGTCCAGAGGAAGAGTGGAGAGAACAGAATCCACGTTGCTTCAGGTATGTTGTGAAGTTTCCAAACTCTACAATGTTCAGTTGAAACCAGAAGTTTGCATACACCGAATAAAAAGACATACACAGTTTTTAAGACATCAATCAGGAAGAAAAAGCATATGTGGTGACGGTGATGTTATGACCATCACCACATATGGTAATTGTGATACCATCAAAATATGTGATGTAAACATCTGAGTTCAGAGAAAGTTTAGAATAAAATGGCATTTGGCAAATAAGGGTTAATAATTTCAGTAATTTTAACTGAATTAAACAGAAGAAAATTTTGGTCTGATTTAACGTCAGACGCTGAGGAAAAAAGGTGTTTATTTTTACTCAGAGCATGTAAACTTCTGGTCTCTAAGACACCAGCGGGTGTTGTGTTCATTCAGATCCCACCGTCACGTTCCAGATCCTTCTTCTTTAATTAAACTCCCAAATCAGCATTCTGCTTCAGTTTCTTCCTCGAGGCTTCGCCACCTTTCAGTGCTAACAATAACACCATGCAGGATCAAGCATTTACCCAGAATAATTAATGCCATACGGTTTTCTTCAAAAGAATATTCTGCTCTGTTATGTGTCACGCTCGCTCGGCTCCCAGCCCACCCGTCGGCTTAGGCCCACCAAAACAAAGGGACACAGAACAGCATGCCAACAACAAAGCCAGCGTGAACTCTTAGCGGTTCTTCAAAAAAATAAAATAAATAAATAAATAAATAAAATTTTAAAAAATCATGAATTTTACATGAATTGTTTATTTGTTAGACTGACTGAAAGTAAAAAGTGTTGAACTGATGCGTAGCTGAGACTCTTTTTAATCATTTATTTGTGTTTACCTTTTTTCCCAGCTTGTCATTCTTTTGCTAACATTGTGGGAATGGAGATATTCCAGTGGAGTCCTCTCAAACTCTAATTTGTGAAGCAACTTGAATTCAGTAAGAATTTCTTTGTTTTGTAGTTAGTGACAAAAATCAAGTTCCCATTATTTTTAACTCCATGGACCCACAATAGTTGAGTCTCTGTCTTAAAGTGCACCATTGATGCAACACGAGGCAACTGTCACACAGTGTGATGAAAACGTCCAGCTGAACGACGAGTCTTTGAGCTCGTTCGGAGTGAGACATGGCAGTGACGCCGGGGTGACAAGAGCTACGGCGACCCGGCGGGTTGCGGGCGGACCGTCTGCACTCCAGGCAGACATCTCTCAATCATGGCATGACGAGCGGTGCGGACACGAGGAGGAAAAGTGAAATATCAAGGACTGTCTGTCACCGGCGCTCACGTTTCAAGGCCTGCACGTGCAAACAGGTGGCAACCTCTTGCAGAGTTTGCCTCATTAGCTTTAGGTTTCATTTTTCATTGTTTTGGGGGAGAAAAGTGCACAATCAGCCGCTTTCCTACAACACAAACAGCAGCAGCAAAGTAGGGAAGCTGTCTCTACTGTCAATGCGGTCACATCCATCCTCTACTTCCTCTCTGCAGTTCATCCAATCCCCCTGACATGTGGAATCCCTCTCTGACAGAAGTGCACACCGAGCGGAGGGAAGGGTTGAGGTTTACCTTGCGCTGCTTGGAGCAGTCGTACATCAGGAACAGCTGCTTTTGCTCTCTGCTCTACAATCTGTGGTGTAACCTGGCACAGCAGGCCTGCTGTTTGCTTAGTTCTACTGTATGTGTCTGTATGTAAGGAGGTGCAGCTTCCCTCCTCCTGTGTGACCTCCTTTCACTGTTTATTCCAGGTATCCTAACATTACCTTCCCCTAATGAAAGACAAAACCCTCTGTTGTCTTCTCTTTTATTGGTGACTTTCAGTGTAGAGAGATGAGGAAACATGATCACCGAGCTTTAAGCCACAGCTCACAGGACGAGTACCTTACAAAAGTATTCAGACCCACTGAACATTTGTGAGTTTTGTCACAATTAGACTACTTTAGACATTTTAGATGAGCATTAAAATGGACATTTCTAAGCTTGACAGTCTGATGACCATGTATGAATCTTTACTTTACGCCCCACAATTACGCATTATTTTGTGTTGGCCTGTCTCAAAAAGTCACAATAAAGTAAATTGACTTTTTTGGACACAATTTGTAAAAGGTGTGGACACTTTAGCAAGGCATTGTATTGTGTTTTTATTACAAGTATAATACAGATTGTTTCAAAAAGCGCAATCAATGGCTATCAATAAAATAGCTGTAAACAGTGCTATAAATGTAGCCCATCTATTACTCCATAGAAATGTTTCTGATGAAAGTGGTTTTCTGCACCTCCATGTGAAAACAGCTCAGACTCTGGAACCTTTCAACCGCTGTGAGTGTGGAGGAAAAGCTGTTCTGTCAGGAAACATGTTGCTTTTTTCTGTCCTTGTAGGAAAACTTCATATATGCATGTATGTTCAGCATTTCTGCCTTCATTTGTATGGCACTGTTTATACACAGAACAATTCAAAGGTCCTCACTGAAGCAACAAAGAACAAGAAGACAGAAAATGTGAAAGTAAAAGACAGATTAAAAGATAAAAACAGCAAAATTATAAATTTAATCGTGGGATTCTAGATATTTAATGGAATTCATTGCAGGGTCTGTAATTAAGTAATTGCAATTAACTGCATTTTAAGAAAATACCATGTTTCCTCAAAATAAACATTTTCAAATCTAAAAACCTTTTTTGCTGCTTAATTATTTAATACATAGACATATTCGCTCAACAACAAATATGTTGTTATTGAGATTCTTCAACCATCAAATGTGTTAAATAGCGTTATTCTATCCATTCATCTTTCCAGAGTCTCAGGAACTCCTGATCATTCACGGAACGTCTTTAGAAATGTGAACTCTGACATTAGTGTTAGCGTCTGTGCTCTGCTACTTGGTTAGCATTCAGATGTTATATTAGGCTGGAATAGCTAACTCCTTTTAGCACAACTTCAACACAACAATCATCTTTTTCAGCATCAAGTCAGACAGTTTTTTGAAGCTGAAATTAACCCTAAGTGGTCCAAAACATTTGTGCACTGGTGTTAGCATACAGCGCTTGTGCGTAAGATTTACAGGACTGCTAGAAACACATTTCAAAGACTCCAGCTCTGAACTTTTGCATGTAACAGTAAAAACAGTGAAACGTTGCTTTTAGATTGTGTGTGAGATTTATGGGTGCACCAGAAACCGCCGTAAACCCAGTAAAAGGTTCTGCTCAGAACCTTTGAATGTATAGCAAGACTTATCAATTGTAAGATACTCAGTAGTTCTCCATAATACAAGCATGCTGAATAAACATGCTTGAAACATGAATCCTCTAGGGACTCAAGTTGTGATTCTGACTTATATCAAGTAAGATTAAAACCACCTTAGCATTGTACCATGATATTGCAAAAGTTTTTTAGGTGTCAGTATGTTATGACTCACAGGGTCATTTGTAACTTTGACATCCTTAAAATACTTGGCCTGAACATGTTTGTCATTTGTGGTTGAAAATGTGACTTGGAATTGGCCAGTTCCTCAGCTGAAGCACTACTGGTTTCACGACACCCGTAGTTCTTAATATTCCAAAATATAACATCCAAACGTTAAGATTTCATCATATTTTTTTCAAAATAACAAAAGCTGCTTGTTTACATTCGTAATTTTCTTCTCCTTTTTTTCTTTAACTAGACTTTAGATCAGACCTGGGCATTGTACGGCCATGACCCTGAATGGCCCGTGTGACACTGAGTGGCACAGTGGCATTTCTAGCCCAGTTTTAGGGGCTAGAAACTGTATCTCAGCACCCCTGAATAGGGTTGCCACCCATCCCGTAAAATATGGAGCCGTCCCATATTTGGCTGTTAAATGTGCATCCTGTATTGAACCGATACATAACTGCCTGATAGACACGCCTACACATATCAACACTAACGTAACAATAATGACCAAAATGAAATACAGGTAATATTAAGGTCAGCTAAATTGTTGTGGCGGGAGCTGAAGGACCCCCAGAACGCTACAAACCAACGCTGCCCTCACGGTTGCCTAGAGACGGACACTACGCAGCCGCGGTGAGCTGCTATTAACCCGCGTCTTTTTAAAACATCCTCTACCCAATTCCATGTCCTTAGAAAAAAAAACGCAAGTGAAAAGATGTGCATTATAAGCTGAACAATGTCAATTAGGATAGATATCGATCGACAAAAAAAATGTGTCCGTCGTGGCGCAGTGTGCTGCTGTATTGATAGACAGAATGGATCAGGAGAGGAACTGCAGACCCATTAGAACCCAACGAATCAGAAATCAAAATCTCTTCATCCTCAATCATCTCCTGAGGCTGATATGGTACAGAACATTTTGCTATTGTTCTGTTTCTTATTGTGATTTTAGTTGACTATTGTGGTTTGATTATTTGCTTAGGACGTTGAGTTTGGATGTTATTTAATAATAGCATTAGCCAAAATAAGTGGCCGTTTAAGGAACAAATCATACTAATAGATTAACAGTAAATACATACTTATTTCCTACATTACATTACTTTCTGTGTGTTTTATTCAGAAATGTTTATATATTTTATGAATAGTTGTTCAGTGGTTATTTAATGTATTATTTCACTATTATTTTTATTAATGTGGTTTACCAATTTGGAAAATCTGACTTCCTATCAATAAAGAAAAAACAAGCTAAGCAAAAATGCACCAGACCTGCAGCCCAGGGGCAGTTCTAGACGGGGAATAAGAGGGATTCTGAAAAAAATTACACTTAATAAATGTCTTTTTTTAAATATTCAGTGGTAGATATTTTTTTTAACCTTCACAATTTTACTTTAACAATGAATAAAAAATTATAGTGTATACAGCTATTATATATACCCTGTATTGAGGATCACACTGCTAGATCAGGATCTGCAACCTGAATCTCTGGAGACACAACTGGCTCTTTGGTTCACAATATTAAATGATGAAATATTGCTCTGTTTTTGTTCAATTCTTTTTTAAGTGTCTCCATAAAAAAGAACACTGACTACACAGGCCCGTGTGGTAAATTTGGTCTCGAACCAACCTCCAAACATAACATTAAATATCACTATATAGTTTTTTTAACCAGCTATAAGGGGGCAGACTTGTATCATCAGCACCTTTATTCATATGGCAATTTGCAATGCAAAATATTATGCTTAGTGATTTTTTGCAAAGGACAATTTTAAGTGGCAATGCAGTACTTAATTTAGAATTATTGTTATATTTATGAATGGAAATTGTGTACAGCAGTGGCTTTATTTGTTTGAAGAGCATTTTGTAGTTCAGTACAAAATTGCATATATGTGCAAAATATTTGGATGAATAATGGATTAGTCTAATCCTGGTCCTTAGCCTTGTTAATTATTCTTGTTGGTCTTTTTGAAATTTGATTAGTGACTTGTGTTGTTTTGTAATTAATTTCCCAAACCTCTCTAGAGTCACTTAAATAAGTGTGGCGGGAGCAGTGTGATAATTGGGAACTTAAGTTTAAAAAAAACACAATTTTAATAATTGGTTACAACAACTCCACTAAAAAGTTACCTTTAAGGCACACAGACCCGCTACAGATGAGGCTTGAGACAATCTCACAATGTAACAATTTTATTTATTCCACAATTGTTTAATCAAAAATACTAGTCTAAAACCACTCGCACATTAAAAGTCAGTGCTAGCTCAACTCAGGGATGGGAGTGCAATTCGGGGTAGTGTCCTAAAAGAAAAGAAACACAGCAAACGAAACAAGGCAAAAACAAAAGAAAATCGTGCACCAAACCAAAAGGAGTACCACCACCCGGAAAGTCCACCACCAACACCACAAGCTGGCCGTTCCTGTCAAAAAAAATAAAGAAGACAGACATTCAAATTACAAACAATGCAATTATGCAGTTCAGCCCACAATCAATCAAGCAGCAATAGTCCAAATTAAGAGTCTGTCCGGGGAGAAACCGATCCGCTGTAGCAGACGCCACTCAGAGCGGCGGTAGAAAGATAGTCCAAGCTGATCACCAATCAGCCCAAATCAGCCACACTGGACGAGTGGTAGGAGCCAGCTTTACGCCGACCAGGACGGCGGGCATGAAGCCAGCAAACAGGACGACAGGTAGGCAGTCGACAGATTATCCAGTTGACAGGTGGACTGCTGGTCGGGGACAACCAGAACAGCGGGCAAACAGCCGGCCAAGGACAAACAGCCAGCCAAGGACAAACAGCCAGCCAAGGACAAACAGCCAGCCAAGGACAAACAGCAGCGGCTATCAAAAATAAATGTTAGAAATGGAATCTAAAAGTATCCAAACTCCAGCACCTAACCTACCACTGAGCTCTTTATGTAGTGCCTCTAAAAAGAAGGAGGAAACGTGGAGCTTGTACAGGCGACCAGAAGGACGATTGACCGGCGGCGATCAGAGCGTCGTTAAGCGCATCGTTTGCACGCACGCATTAATTTGCAGCTGTTATACAGAAAATGTAAATAAATCACAAGTAATAAGTTTGCTTGAGAGAGGTGAAGCCTGCCTTACCTAGCGTGCAGCACCAACAAACACCCAGGTCTGAACCGGAAGGAAAACAACGTCATGTCAACCAGGTGAGGGAGGGTCCTTTATATACAGGCAGCCAGCGCCACAACCAATTAAATTCAGGCACTTGTGTGGTGCGTTCAAAGGCCACAGGGCATACTGCCACATAAGGTAAAACTAAAGTAAAACACAGCACAGGATATTAGGCTTTTTCTGTGTCTGTTTTGTATTGAAAGGTGTTTTGTATTGAAACTATGACAGACTCACTTCATGAACTGTGAACTGAAATAGTAAAACCCTGACTCATAATGTCCACTTTTCCATAGATGGACAAACATTCTTGTTTAAAGAAAAAAGGCCAGCCACCACATAACATTCCGATAAAAATAAGGGTAATGAAAAATCTAAGTATCATTTTCAAATAAAGTTCAGGTTAATGACTGGTAAGAACTAGTCATTAACCTGAACTTCTACCTTGATAATAAACTGGTTTTAGGTTAATTAATCCTATGAATTTAGTAAAATGTACTTCAAATGTCTGAAAATGCATAGTTTTGAGTAGATTTTATTTTAAAATCCAGGGGAACAGACCACATTAGGACTGTGTCAGTCCACAGCTGATTGTCTCTGATTATTGTTAGCAGATGTTGGGAGGCATGATGTAGTCTTGATATTCTGTTTCAAACTGAATATATACACCTCTGGAAAAATAATCAGTTTGTCTGATTTTACTCTTTATAGGTATATGTTTAAGTAAAATGAACATTGTTATTTTATTCTATGAATTACTAACAACATGTCTCTTAATTTTGTTTGTGAATGTATGTAAATAAGCAGTTAGATTTAGAAAACTGCACCAACGAATATGTTCTCA
>NW_006800456.1:239486-242653 GCF_000485575.1 Poecilia formosa | reverse complement strand
GAACAAGTAGACAGAAAATCTGAAAGTAAAAGACAGATTAAAAGAAAAAAAACAGCAAATTATAAATTTAATCGTGGGATTCTAGATTTTTAATGGAATTCATTGCAGGGTCTGTAATTAAGTAATTGCAATTAACTGCATTTTAAGAAAATACCATGTTTCCACAAAATAAACATTTTCAAATCTAAAAACCTTTTTTGCTGCTTAATTATTTAATACATAGACATATTCGCTCAACAACAAATATGTTGTTATTGAGATTCTTCAACCATCAAATGTGTTAAATAGCGTTATTCTATCCATGTGCTGCTGCTACTTCCAGAGTCTCAGGAACTCCTGATCATTCACGGAACGTCTTTAGAAATGTGAACTCTGACATTAGTGTTAGCGTCTGTGCTGCTGCTACTTGGTTAGCATTCAGATGTTATATTAGGCTGGAATAGCTAACTCCTTTTAGCACAACTTCAACACAACAATCATCTTTTTCAGCATCAAGTCAGACAGTTTTTTGAAGCTGAAATTAACCCTAAGTGGTCCAAAACATTTGTGCACTGGTGTTAGCATACAGCGCTTGTGCGTAAGATTTACAGGACTGCTAGAAACACATTTCAAAGACTCCAGCTCTGAACTTTTGCATGTAACAGTAAAAACAGTGAAACGTTGCTTTTAGATTGTGTGTGAGATTTATGGGTGCACCAGAAACCGCCGTAAACCCAGTAAAAGGTTCTGCTCAGAACCTTTGAATGTATAGCAAGACTTATCAATTGTAAGATACTCAGTAGTTCTCCATAATACAAGCATGCTGAATAAACATGCTTGAAACATGAATCCTCTAGGGACTCAAGTTGTGATTCTGACTTATATCAAGTAAGATTAAAACCACCTTAGCATTGTACCATGATATTGCAAAAGTTTTTTAGGTGTCAGTATGGTGTCACAGGGTCATTTGCAACTTCTCGAACCAACCTCCAAACATAACATTAAATATCACTATATAGTTTTTTTAACCAGCTATAAGGGGGCAGACTTGTATCATTAGCACCTTTATTCAGAAGGCAATTTGCAATGCAAAATATTATGCTTAGTGATTTTTTGCAAAGGACAATTTTAAGTGGCAATGCAGTACTTAATTTAGAATTATTGTTATATTTATGAATGAAAATTGTGTACAGCCATTGCTGTACACATTGCTTTATTTGTTTGAAGAGTATTTTGTAGTTCAGTACAAAATTGCATATATGTGCAAAATATTTGGATGAATAATGGATTAGTCTAATCCTGGTCCTTAGCCTTGTTAATTATTCTTGTTGGTCTTTTTGAAATTTGATTAGTGACTGTTGTGTTGTATTGTAATTAATTTCCCAAACCTCTCTGGAGTCACTTAAATAAGGTAAAACTAAAGTAAAGAACAGCACAGGATGTTAGGCTGTTTCTGTGTCTGTTTTGTATTGAAAGGTGTTTTGTATTGAAACTATGACAGACTCACTTCATGAACTGTGAACTGAAATAGTAAAACCCTGACTCATAATGTCCACTTTTCCATAGATGGACAAACATTCTTGTTTAAAGAAAAAAGGCCAACAGCCACATAACATTCCGATAAAAATAAGGGTAATGAAAAATCTAAGTATCATTTTCAAATAAAGTTCAGGTTAATGACTGGTAAGAACTAGTCATTAACCTGAACTTCTACCTTGATAATAAACTGGTTTTAGGTTAATTAATCCTATGAATTTAGTAAAATGTACTTCAAATGTCTGAAAATGCATAGTTTTGAGTAGATTTTATTTTAAAATCCAGGGGAACAGACCACATTAGGACTGTGTCAGTCCACAGCTGATTGTCTCTGATTATTGTTAGCAGATGTTGGGAGGCATGATGTAGTCTTGATATTCTGTTTCAAACTGAATATATACACCTCTGGAAAAATAATCAGTTTGTCTGATTTTACTCTTTATAGGTATATGTTTGAGTAAAATGAACATTGTTATTTTATTCTATGAATTACTAACAACATGTCTCTTAATTTTGTTTGTGAATGTATGTAAATAAGCAGTTAGATTTAGAAAACTGCACCAACGAATATGTTCTCAGCCCTAAAGGTCAGACCCTAGAATTGCCCCTGCCTGGGCATCATACAGCACAGACCACATACCCTTAGTTGACTCTGACCACCTTTGTAAGGTTAACTGGAAATTCCAAAATAAACATACTTTCTAATTTCACTTCATTCATGTACTAAAGCTGCACTGATTTTATTCTGAAGTTGCTGTTTTTCTTATTTATGCAAGATGTACACGTGATTGAACGTTATCAGAAGAGGACTTTAGCCCTAAAAATGTCAGCTCAGGCTAAAAACAGAAAGGTAGATTCCGAGTGTGGGATTTTCAACAAAAATTGGGTTGTGTTAAGAAAATAAATTTAAAGTATGCTAGTTTTAAAACTTAACATGTCTTGATTGAAATAGCCTAATTATAGTTTTAAAATCAGTAACTTATTCTGGCCTATTGACCTTTATGTTACCTGTAATTAAAACAGATGGTTTGCTAAGATCTTTTGAACTGCCTTTTGTCTGTGTGGGAAACAATACAGGAGAAGTTCTAGCTTTTCACACTCATCTGTGAAAAGCCGTAAAACAGCAGGAGTTCCTGCCTTTAGAGAGAGGGTCAGAGATAGCTCCTGGTTGGATGAGCAAAGATACACCTTATTTGAATAAATTAAAGATAAGAATACGCCTTAACTATAAAACTTTCTACACCGAAGTAGCAAATTAGATTTGCTCTCGCAATTCTCCAAAGACGTCTTTGCTTTTCTTTCTTTCTTTCTTTCTTTCTTTCTTTCTTTCTTTCTTTCTTTCCATTTATGTCAGGTAAATGAATGTATGTCTCTGTTGTTCTGCAGTTTCTGTTGTAATTTTATGCGTTGTCTTCTATTGGATTGAACTGCAATTCTGTGACGTCTGCACTCATTGTTTTTGTGTGGCTACACGCGGCCCGCCGGGGGAACCTGGGATCGAAGAAGTTCGAGCCAAAGAGTTTCTTTCTTAAGAAATATTATAACCTAGATCTTCTTCAACAGTTGCTATATTTATTTACTGAAGTTAGAGGTAAAGCCGTGTGTTTAGTTTGTGGGGAGCAGATCGCCGTGTTTAAGGACTAATCTGAATC
>NW_006800456.1:233052-239476 GCF_000485575.1 Poecilia formosa | reverse complement strand
ACTAAAGCTGCACTGATTTTATTCTGAAGTTGCTGTTTTTCTTATTTATGCAAGATGTACACGTGATTGAACGTTATCAGAAGAGGACTTTAGCCCTAAAAATGTCAGCTCAGGCTAAAAACAGAAAGGTAGATTCCGAGTGTGGGATTTTCAACAAAAATTGGGTTGTGTTAAGAAAATAAATTTAAAGCACATCTTTGCGTTTCTTTCTTTCTTCCTTCCTTTTTCTTTCCATTTATGTCAGGTAAATTAATGTATGTCTCCGTTGTTCTGCAGTTTCAGTTGTAATTTTATGCGTTGTCTCCTATTGGATTAAACTGCAATTCTGTGATGTCTGCACTCATTGTTTCTGTGTGGCTACAAGCGGCCCGCCGGGGGAACCTGGGATCGAAGAAGTTCGAGCCAAAGAGTTTCTTTCTTAAGAAATATTATAACCTAGATCTTCTTCAACAGTTGCTATATTTATTTACTGAAGTTAGAGGTAAAGCCGTGTGTTTAGTTTGTGGGGAGCAGATCGCCGTGTTTAAGGACTAATCTGAATCGGCATTACCAGACGAAACATGGGGAGAAATATAGAAACTTGACTGTCGCCGAAAAAGCGCGAAAATCAGAAGTTTTGTTAGCTAAACTGTTGAACGCAGCGAGGCTTTTTTTTTTCTTTCTTTTTTTTTTTTTACCAAGCTCTAAGCATCCTTCGATGCAGCAACCAAGACCAGCTTTGTGATATTCCACAAAATAGAAAAAAAAAACAGCAAGCCATTCTCGGAGGGGGATTTTGTGAAAGAGTGCTTGGTAGACTCTGCAGTGTTAATATGCCCTGAAAAAAAAAAAAAAGCCCCATTCGAGCAAGTTCGCTGTCCGGACCAGGCGGACCGTGACGAGGAGGATCGAGGACATTGCGGAGGACATTGCGGGGGACGTGGTGGAGTTGCAGCTGCAACGTGAAGTGCCAAGTTTTGACTTTTTTTCCTTGGCTTTGGACGAGAGCTATGATGTCCGCGACACAGCCCAGCTACTCATATTCGTCCGTGGGATAACGCCGGACTTGAAGATTACGGTGGAGCTGGCAACTATTCAGTCCTTAAAAGGGACGACGACAGGGAGCGATCTCTTCACGGAGGTAAATACCGTGTATGGGCAACTTGGGACTGAAATGGGACACCACGGATGGTTGTCCAAATCTTTTAGGAAAAAATGTCGGACTTTTAAAATGTATGTAGGACAAAACGAGTGAAATTGACCCAGATCAGAAATTGGTATTTTTACATTGTATTATACACCAACATGCGTTGTGCAATTCAGTGCTAAAATTTAACCATGTTATTGATGTTACTAGAATAGTAAACTTCATCAGGGCACGGGCACTGAATCACAGACAGCTTGTCACACTTCTGGAGAAGCATGAGACTGAGCCTTGTGACATTGGCTACCACACTTCAATCAGATGGCTCAGATTGGGCAAAATGCTAAAAAGAGTCTGGGACCTGAAAGTACAGATTCGAGAGTGTTGTGAGACGAAAGGCAAAGACATCTCAGAACTTTCAGATTTAGACTGGATGGAAGATTTTGCATTTGCTGTTGATGTGACTGCCCTGATGAACGAACGGAACACCAAGCTGCAAGGCAAGGCCATTTTTGTACATGAAATGAACAGCCTGGTGAAGGCTTTCATGAGAAAGATACAGTTTCTTTCAAGACAACTGGAGAGCAACAATCTCACTCACATGCAAACCCTGAAAGAAGTCACACCATCAGCTGATCACCTGTGCAGATACTCAGCCATGCTAGGAGCTTTGCATGATGAGTTTTCAAGGCGCTTTAAGGATCTCAGAACAATGGAGAGTAAAATGCACATGATTTCCTCTCCCTTTACCTTCAGTGTGGATGATGCATCCAGTGATGTTCAGCTGGAACTAATTGTTCTGGGTGAAAACTTTAAGACAGGATCTCTGCTGGATTCCTGCTCTTCTCTCAAAGAGGAGAACTTTCCTAACATTAGGAAACATGCTCAGAAGATGTTTGTGCTTTTTGGCTCTACCTACATTTGCGAACAAACATTTTCAGTGATGAAATTGGCAAAATCCAGATAGGGATCCTCTCTCACTGATGATCATTTGTCAGCTGTGCTTTGCATCTCCACTTCAGACATTCAACCTGACTTTGATGCACTCGTTAAATCCCGGGAGAGATTAGATTTCTCTCACTGAACAAGGAAAAAGAACAAACCAAATATGGTGGTTAGACCACAAATGTAAGCATGTTAAGGCACCAGTTAGCAGTGAACTGGGACACTTTATCTGGAAGCCTTAATCTCAAAATCACAGTTCAGGGACAGTTCAATATGTTGTTTCTTACTTAATGTTTGGAGCACAAAGACAATGTTGAGATGTCTTTAAAATGATCAGAACTTTTACATAACTTTCCAACAGTATATGAAACTCAAATGTGTTTTGGAGTGAATGTGATGGAAAATGTTCACTAATATGAGCCACAAATAGTAGAAATGTTAACATTTTATCTAACATTGTTTTGAGAAATTTGTGTGAATAAATTACATTTTTGGGAAGGCAACCTCACTTTTTCATTGCATAGCTTTAACATATACTAGTCTTGCCCACTTGTCAAAACAATGCTATTTACCGCTTTTTGATATAAAGAAATACAATAAATATTATGCAGAATTGAGTTCAGCCTTTTGGCCCAGCCCTACACAATATTTTCTGTTTCTTATGCGGCCCAAGGAAAAAAATATTACCCGCCCCTGCTTTAGATGCTGCACAGTGGCGCAGTTGGTAGCACTGTTACTTTGCAGCAAGAAGGTCCTGGGTTCAATTCCCGGCCCCGGGTCTTTCTGCAAGGAGTTTGCATGTTCTGCCTGTGCATGCATGATTCTCTCCGGGTACTCCGGCTTCCTCCCACAGTCCAAAAACATGACTGTTAGGTAAATTGGTCTCTCCAAATTCTCCCTAAGTGTGTGTGTGTGTGTGTGTGTGTGTGTGTGTATGGTTGTTTATCCCATCTGTCTCTGCGTTGCCCTGCGACAGACTGGCAACCTGTCCAGGGAGAACCCGCCTCTCACGGGGCTGGAGATGGGCACGGACGGACGGACTTTAGATCCTAACCCTTTCACTCCGGAGGGGACCATTGATGACTCATCCAACTCTGGTCCAAACTCCATATGGGCCTTCATCCCGACTGTTGATCAGCTCCCACGGCTCCATTACTTTAGGTGCATTTGTGCCAATGAGCAGATCTACGTCATCATCCATGTTGTGGAGCTTGATGCTTTGCAGGTATGGCGACTTGTCGATGTCCTGTTGTGGAACATTTCACTTTGAAACAAGCATTAGTTTCTGTGTCATGACATCTGGAAGGTCAATGAAATCCTTTGGTAACACTTTATTTGAAGGGTTGTGGATAAGACTGACATGATACTGTTATAAACATGACGTAACACCTGTCATGAACATAAAGAAGTCTTATTGAATGTTTATGATAGTTGTCATGAAGTGTCATTCGGTAAATAATTACACTTTTAATGCAAAGTTGCTCTAAAAGTTGCATTGAAAGTACATTAAAAATGCCAACTTTGTATTAAATTGTCATTATTTACAAAATCATGCAAAGTTGGTCAAAAATGATTGGAAAAGTGCTATATAAGTTCAGTCCATTTACCATTCTGAAAACCTTCAGTTTGTTTGTCACTTTTATTAGCAAGAGGAGGGTGAAAGGAATGTGTGTGGGGGGGAGGTGAGAACAACATCCTAGCTTCACATCAGGGGGCGATCTTGGTAACAAAGAAGTGGGACACACAGAAAGGCCATAGTCACAGGGCATTAACACGTTCAAGCCAATAAGAAAAAAGCATGAATGATGCAGTTACATTATTTCTTGAAGTGGAACTGTGTGTAAGTTGTTAGTGAACTAATAACTGGGTTAGTCATCATCATGTGAATGTGTTTGAACGTGAATAAATTAATTCTCACTTAATCTTAGTGTCATGACATATTAAGTTATGTCACATATGACGGGCAAAGATAACCAGGTCTGTAGCAGCAGACATGCTTCACAGATCCTCACTTTGTAATTTCTTCCTTTCAGTCTCCTTAATGACTCTCTGAGCCCAGTTCCTAGTATCACAACCAACCAATGCTTTTCCCAGCTGATTGTAAAGAAAAGAAATGCAGGGTCAGAGTTCAGCCACAAAGAGCAGATGTGTGTTTGTGATTGACACACTTTTGGGGAATTACTGTCTCACTGCAGCGTGGTATTCTGTGTTGCCAGGACGAGTTTCTAATTCACCATTTAAAGATTCCAGAGAGAGCTAGAGACAAAATGTTTAAAGGGGTAGTGTTATGTATTTTCCAGGTTGCATAATGCCATTTTATAGCACAATTAAGTAACTTTTTTACCATCAGTTGTATAAAATTTGACTTCTTAAATTAACCCTTTGAAATTGGGCCTCTGTCTCTTTAAGAAACTCCTGCTCTTTCTGAAACTCTGGTTTCAAGAAGTCATCACAACATGGCTCCTCTATTAACCCTTTAACAACATTTTTAACAGCTTTTTACTGAGAAGTAGCTCCTATAATGAGCTATGCAGATCCACCAGGTGTTTGCTAATTGCTGCTGGCTAGTCTGAAGGTGCTGAGTGGGGAAGTCGGGGGAGGGTTGCTCTGTTAGGTGGAAGGTTGGAAGTTTCTTGGTGCCTCGATCCTACTGAGACACAGCTTGGAAGCGACTTGAAGGCAGAGCTAGGTCCCACCAGGAGGTTGCCATGGGAGATTAAAGGATTTCTCAAACATGCATGAAATAATCAAGGCAACATGCAAAGTTTGTTTTTGATGAGGAAATAATATTATAACATGATGTAAAACTCGAAAGAGTTGATTTTACCTAACGCTGCCCCTTTACATATCTGATCATGCAATAAGTAACTGTCATGGTGTCTACAGTTTGACTACGGTAACCTAACATGTCTAACACAGGCATGTGGATTGATTTTTTTATTCAATTTCATTATAATTATTCAATTTCATGTGTTAGTGTGTGTCATGAAACTTAATAATCCAGATATTATCACACATAATTCATAGCCAATGAAGAGTTACAGCAGAGCCTTTTTTTTCTCTCACTTTATTATTTTGTTCATTAGTAATAAAGCGTCTCAATTGTTAAGTATGAATCCTGATACTTTTGGACATCATGGTGTCAGTTATTATAAACCACAGCTCATCTGTCACTGGGGACATTGTGGAAGCAACAACAATCAGTGACGACCATATTTCATCTTCCTTAAACTCTGCTAAGCCTACTTATGATAGAAAGAACAGCTTAGAGTCTGGACTTTATGATCCTTTTTTCTTCATTTTAAAAGAGCAAAACTGTGTTTTATTGTGACAAATCACAGAATGGCTTCAAAAATTACTTCTATTTTATTGTTTGCAGTTTTATAGTGAATAGATTCTGAATTAATCATTTGAAATAAAGGCCTCAACTGTTCAGTGCCTCTCCAGTTACAGGCACGCTCAATCCCACTGAGTCAGATGTTCATAAACTTTGTTTTGGCCTTAACATTAGAGTTCACTTTCAGTTCACTTTGCTGTTCTAACACGACATCTAAAAATTGCGCCGTTTCTGCCTGACTAACCTTGTGTAAATTGAAGAGGCATAAACATTGAGTTTGATGAAGCTGAACTGTTTTCTCGTGCACAAATAAAGAAGAGCAGAGGTTGCTGTAACTTCTAGCTGCACTGGAGCGTGATAAATACTCGAGGTGGGGCTCACACTTCCCAGGGTACGAGGCGTTCTCCTGAACATGTCCTCTCAGTCATAAATAACAACATACAGCAGAGAGGAGGGAGCAGCGTGCCTGAGGCAGGCCCACATAGAAACAACTGCTTTAAAGCATTTAGCTAATGGTAGCTATACATCAGCTGAAGTTATTTCTGGTCTTTGTGACTTTAACTGTCAAAAAAAAAAAAAGTCTCTTCGGCTTGTGTTATATGAGCTATAACGACTATCTGGAAGTCAAGCTGCAGCACATGCATATATATAGCTACTTTGACTTTGGTACTAAAAGATCTTTGCAGTATTACAAAGTCTTTCACTTAATGAATTATCTGTAGCTCGCTTTGGGACTTTGCTTTGGTCTGTTGTGTATTTAGAGACCATTTAGAGTCACTTCTTACGTGAGGTCATCATTTTTCTACACAAAAATAAATAAGTTTAGTGATATGATTCAATATGTTTGGAACAGATCTGGGGTGGAGTCAAACTATTACCATCATGCAACACTGTATCATAATGTATGGTTGTAGGATGGTGAGGTAGAAGCGGTGGACCCAGGTTGGAGTGAGAGAAATTATGTGGTAACACTTTATTTGAAGGGGTGTGCATAAGACTGACATGACACTGTCATAAAC
>NW_006800456.1:216205-231950 GCF_000485575.1 Poecilia formosa | reverse complement strand
ACACAGAAAACTCAAATCCTCACACGCTGTTATGGTATTTATCCATAAAGTATTATCCTTAAAGGGGCAGCATTATGTAAAATCAACTTTTTTTGATTTTACATCATCTTTTTTACATCATGTCATAATGTTATTCCCTCATCAAAATCACACCTGGAGTGTTGCCTTGATTCATGTTTGAAGAATCTTTTAGTCTCCTATGGCAACCGTTCAGCTGTGCAAAATATGTAGGTGTACCTAGCTCTATCTTTGAGGATGACGTTCGTCAAAGGCAAGGTGGAGGCAGTTTCGGAGCCTCCACCTCACAGAGCAACCCTCTCCTGTGACTCCCCCACTCAGCTCCTTCAGACTAGCCAGCAGCAATCAACAAACACCTGGTGAACTGAGCATCCACTGAGTTCAGTGCAACGTTGGTTAAAAATGTTGTTAAAGGGTTAATAGAGGAGTCATGTTGTGATGACTTCCTGAAAGAGGAAATTGAGAAAAAGCAGGAGTTTTTAAAGATACAGAGGTAAAATCTCAAGGTATTAGACTGCAAAATAAACTTTATTTTAAGTCATATTTTATATCTATAGTTTTTTAATAACTGAAGTTACCATAGTTACTTGATTATGTTATAAAATAGAACTATGTGGCTAGAAATCGCATAATTCTGCCCCTTGAAAAACTAATCAAAATCAACATGTATTGAACAGCTTTACAAACACACTGCATGCAATGTTTCTGAGAGTAAGACAACAGAACTAACATTTCCTTTCAGAATTCTTTATAAAATTTAAACTTTTTCACATTAATTCTCTAAACTATTAATTAATAAACAGAAGAAAACAGAAGTCTGTGCTTTTGATTGTTAGCATTTAGAAATCTGAACATGATCCCACAGCTAACCTGTTTATGTCTGCTGTGAAATAATAAACTGTGTACACACTAATACAATACACACTAAGCAATAGTCTTCACTGAACCCCTTATACTAGTATGTTTTTCAAAGCTAATTATCTATGTAACTGCTCCTAGTTTAATAGGTTATTTTCTTTAAAGTCATCAGAACCAAAAGCTTAGACCATGTGGAGACTCTTTGTCTAAGTTTGTTCACGTCTGGACTGGACATGTGTGGCTGCTAGAAACAAACCGATTAGTTGTTTTCACTGCTGAGATTAACCTTAGAGCCATTTCTTCTCTTCACTTCATTGTGCCAGTTTGGGAAGTATCATTCCACAAACCTCCAACAATCCAGAACTATGTGTACAGTGGTCTCAGAATTTCTTCTCTTTGTTTTTTCTCCCCTCCAAAAAACCAAACACTCTGCTTCAAATTCCTTTTTCCAATCCTCCTAACTCCATCAGGCTGGTGGCCAGCCAGAAGTCTGTGAGGTCCAGGCATTAATAGATTCACCCGGCACTGTAGAGAAAGCTGAAATCCTCGGTTTGGTATTCTGACAGTAGCAGAGCGAGGGGCCATGCAGAGAAAGCTGTTAAGGTGAAATAGTCTCTTGCACCTTTACACTTTAACTCAACAGGCCGTGGCTGTAACCCTGCAGGGTGTTATGAAGAAATGACTTTATGGACGGCTTCCAACATTCTGACAGTCACTAACCTGACAGGTTCAGTCAGCCTGAGTCTCTGAGCTATGTCTTCGTACGGCTGTCCCCGACGTAGCCTTGTCTTCTTTTCAGGAGCAATGCATTGCTGGTTGACGCTGAACATTTAATAATGAATTTAATTTGGAATCAATTTGCTCAGCAGGAACAATTTGTTGCACAGTTAAAGGCCAACACTGAAGACTGTACAATCAAGGCTTCCTGGATGTATTTAGAGAAGGACTGAGCTGTTTTGCAAAATGATATAAAATTTTGATTAATAATTCAATAATTTGATAAATTGGCTGGTGAGTGGAATCAAATGATATTATTCCTAACACTGATGGGTGATTAGTCAAGTAAAGCAGGTTTTCATACCAGGAAAGTCCTTTAGTCTGATTGTTTGGTCCAGTTTGCTTTCACATTGAGCAACTTTGCAAGCGGACTACAATTTGCAAACAAAGTCATGTGTGGTCACTGCTGCCAGAAACCCAGACACAGAAAAAAACAACTTTGGATTTCCGGCTTGCTGTATTTCTTGTTGAGCACATTTTAACTACAACACATTTTGAATGACAAGAGTAGCTTATACAACACAGAGACATTTCTAAATTTGGATCAGCATCACTAAATGCTTCAGGCTGAATTTGATGGGATCCTGTGAGTCCCTCTGACCCACAACATGCTGGCAGCAGCTCATGAGCAGTGAACAGTAGATCAGGTTGGATTTCAGGCTCATCACTATATGCAGACGAGCGTTAGCAACACTGAAGGGCTCATTTTCCCCATAATTTCTTAAGGTATTTTGCAACACCATCAGCTATTGGAGTGTGTAGTTTAATGGAAGCCACATGTTTGTCTTTTCATAACTCACAGACAGAAAAAACACAGAGAATTATTTTTGTTTAAGACATATTGTGGGAATGACAAATCCAAGAAAATACAATTATGAAACAAGCATGTAAAGTTTTGACATCCTTAAACAGAGCAGTAGAGTTAGACAATAAAGTCTGTACACTCAAGGGATTAGTGTACATGTTTAAACTCTGCTAAATATGAACAATTAAATGGCAAGTGGTTTTATTTTATTTACATATTGGGAAAATATTATTGAAATCAAACACATTAAAGGTGATTTATTTACAAAACAAAATATAATGTCCTCTGCCAGGCTGAGAACTGCTTACACAACCCATCTGGACAGATTAAGTTTCATCTGTTTAAATAATAGAAATGAGTGAGAACTGAGCATGGTTTTTGAAGGGGTGTCCCACTTTATTCTATTATTTACTGTATTATTTTAAACTCTTAGAATGAGGTGCTGAAGGAGCTTAAAGTAAATTAACTCCACACGTTTCAGTTGAGGAAAAATAAAAACCATGTTTATACTTATATTCTTGGTTACGTCCTGCAGAGAGAACTCCAAACTAAAGTCAATACTTTAATAATTTAAGGCAAACAGCAGGTAGAGGATTGATATTCTCAGTTCAGCAAACTAAAAAGAAATGCATTAATTTCGTTGTAGCATTAACATCTCATTTTAGTGTCGAGCAACTGTCATGAATGAGACAAAATTAGAAACCTTTTGGTAATCTGTGACTCAGATAATGTAGATACATATTTATAGTTCTGCTGCTGAATCACAGGAAAGGAAAAGGCAAATGTCCTTAGCTGCTCTTCCTTAACATAAATCTGATTCCAAGGTTCAAGCCTTTAGTTTCTCACTTTAGTGGTAATAGTAAGAGCCATGGAGCCATGGAGGTCTGCGTGTGTGAGGAGAAAGAGAAGTCCTGAATGTGTCTGGAAATTCATTGTTTGGCTGACTGCTGCTCATGACTCACAGAGATGTGGATGAGTTACAGATGCTGACATCCCGGCTGTTTTTTTTTTTTTCAATCTGTGCTGAAATGTTTCAACTAAAGACATTTCATTCATGTTTTCTGCCACATGTCTAAACTAAATCATTCAGTTTCTATTGGTGACTGACTACTGGAGAAAGGCAACCTGTAATGTACTTGTAAAAGATTTTTACAAATAAAAATTGGGAATATGAAGTATGCACTTGTATTAAATGCCCTGGGTCATACTGTGAAAGCTTTGTAGCTGTAGTTACAGTAAAAAGTGTTTGTGTGTAGACCTGTGTTGCACATACACACACATTTTTGCCCACTCTTTACAAAGCGACTCAAACTCAGCCAGATTGGATGGAGACGGTGTGTGAACATCAAGTACTGCCATCACTTCTAAATTGGATTCAGTTCTGGACTTTGACTGGGCAGTTTTATCACAGGAATGTGCTTTGATCTGAACTCTTTCATTATGCGTCTGACTGTGTGTGTTGCTAGAACGTGAACCTCTGCCTCAGACTCAAGTCTTCTGCCGTTTCTAACAGGTTTCCTCCCAGGACCGTCCTGAGTTTAGCTCCATTCTGCATCTCAAACGTTTCTTTGTCCTTGCTGGAAAAAAGCTTCCTGCTACTGTCATGTTCCACAGTGAGGAACGAATGACTCTTTTCCACCATTTACAATTACCTTCTTGGTAACACTTTATTTGAAAAGGTGTGCATAAGACTGACATGACACATTCATAAACATGAAGGAGTCTTCATGACTGGTTATGACTGTTGTCATGAAGTGTCTTTAGGTAAATAATGGCACTTTTAATGCAAAGTTGGACCAAAAGTGCATTAAAAGTGTCAGATTTGCACTAAAAGTCTCATTATGTCATTTCATATGTGAGCCTTGTGTAACAGAGAGAAAAGCCTATATGTATCTTTATGTGAGTTTTAACCAATATAATTATAATAATTGTATGCATTTATGAGATTTTTAATCAACACATATGTTTGGAGCCACCTAGTGGTGTGATGAGTGACTGCATGCAACGGGTCCTTCAGGCACCCGTTGCATGCAGAATTCCCCCACCAGAATTCCCCCACCAGAAGGCACTCCTCAGAATTCCCCCACCAGATTTCTGAGGAGTGCTGGTGGAGGTAGGTGCGAGAAAGGCAGCTCTTCACTTCTTTTTTTACTTAGGGTCATATTTTTCTAGTTCAGCAATTAACGAAATACTGTAAGAATATTTAACATCTATAAATATAATTTGTAAAGTTTTCTCGTGGTTGGGCTGGAAAAATGTGGCCCTATGAGTGGGAGCTGCGCCGGTTGGTGTTCGTGGCTGACCACTCAGTCATGGCGTTAACTGTGTCTTTTATTTTTCAGCCTGTTGGACCACTTTGTGTGCAGTCAGTCACATTGTGAAGAGATTTTCATTCTTTATCGTACTAGGTGAGTTCAAAGTATAAATTTATTATGTGTGTGTGTGTGTGTGTGTGTGTGTTTCGTGAATGTTTTAACTGTTAACTGGTACACAGCAAATTCAAAAGTGTTAGATTTCCAGTGTAAGTGTAGTATGTTAAAAATACAGTGTTAATTCAACAACATGAGTGTTAGTGAGTGTTAGTTTCCCTAACACTCACTAAAGAGTTCCAAACAGTTAAATAAAATGCAATCCAGTCCAGTGATGATTTCTAAATTAACACCAACAGTAATTCAGTCTGGTGTTGAATTAGAAATCATCATCAGACAGTTCTTCCCACAATTGTAACATATTTGTAACATCACATTAGGGAAGGAGCTACAGGTAAGATGGGGGTCCCTGACCTGGACCTACAGGGGACTCACATGGATGGCAGAGCATACCTTCAGGAATACAATTTTTAAACTTTATAACATCTGATGAGTACTGTAAAGGAGAGCACTCTCCTATTAAAATTGTATACAATACCCCAGTAGATTATATAGTAGGGTGCCCCATTGTTGACTCATGGTTGCTAAAAACCTTACCAGACTGACTGATTTTAGTGACATAGTGGGTGTAAAATATTGAATAAAATGTTGTGCTACATGACTGGCTTTATTTTCACTCTTATATTTAACTTTATGACACACAAAACTACAAATGAATCGTCCTTATTGTCTCCAGGTGCATTCTGATTAAAGCTTGTCACCAACGTCATCATCAGTGACTTGGCAACAAAAGGCAAACTAGCTAGAGCATTTCTACGGATTACGTTAACATGTTTTGAATTTGTGTTGTTTCATCATTAGTGACCAGTAGCCTGATGTCTCTGTTCTTCTCTTGGTTTGTTGTACTTCATGTCAGATGGATTTCAGAATGACTTAGTTGATAGAGATTTTTTGGTATTATCATTTTGTTCATATTCAGTCTAATGTTAAGATTTTTAGTCTAAAGTGTTCTCTTCCTTATGTGTGTGTAAACTGACCTGGAGGTCACAACTGTCTGTTTCATCTTTATGTGAAACAGTTAACTCTGTGTTTCCCAGACCTTAAATTCTTCTTGTGTTAGTTTGACCTAGAGCTGAACTGGGCTCAGACCGTAGATCAGATATCACACCTGGCTGGTTTGTTTAGGTTAGAAGTTTTACGACCTTTGTTGTTCTTCCTGACTGCCCCTTTTGGTTGTTCTTCCTGACTGCCCCTTTTGGTTGTTCTTCCTGACTGCCCCTTTTGGCTGTTCTGTTTGGACAATAAAACAGGGGCTCGCGTGGAAGGAGATCAGAACTCTCTGTGAACGGCTGATGAAGTTGTTGATGGAGATTTCTCCTTTTGCAAAAGCCTTGCCTTAAAATTCATATATGTTGTCTGTGGTTCTTTAATATAGGTTCGAGAAAAAGTACCTATCATTAGTTGCAATCTCTGGTGATGAAACTTGTTAGCTCCGCTGTTGCGGAGCTAACAATGTTGTAAAATTACCATGTTGTAAAATTAAATTATCATCAGCTTTATTATTTGGGCCCAGTCATTAGCCCCGCCCCCCCAGCCGACGCCGTCTTGTTCCGTTACTTCGTTACATGTTTGCCTGAGGAGCGGAGGCAGCAGTATGGCGTCTTGTCTGGAGCTTATCATAACAAGATGATCATGTTAAAATGATCATGTTTTTGACTATTTTTTATGGAGGCATTATTTTTCCTTTTACGCAAGAGTATCGATTCATATACATAGTTCGCTTAACGTATGTTTATTTGTTTGGATATCACGGTATATACGACTATTTATTATCTTAACCAAACATTAAAGCTGTCAGGAAAATCTGGAGGCCATTTGAGTTAACATTATTTAGCTGCGGAGGTCGTTTTCTTTAAGCTTTTGGCTGTAGACTGCAAAACGGGGGAGTGGCTGTGCTGGACCATTGGCTTGATCTATGCCACAGGTGTCAAACTCCAGTCCTGGAAGACCACTGTCCTGCAACATTTAGATGTGCCGCTGCTGCACCACACCTGAATACAATAATTAGGTGATTAGCAGGACTCTGGAGAACATATCTACACAATGAGGAGGCAATTAAGCCATTTGACTCTGGTGTTTTGTATCTGTGGCATGTCTAAAAACTGCCAAAATGTTTGTTTTTTTTTTGTGTGTGATGTTGGTGACTGAAATCTGTTATGATGACTTCAATACATTTTTTCAGACAGGTTGGCACGACTTTTAATGCTGTCCAAAATTTTTTCTATAAGCTGACTAATTTCTTTAGTAATTATTTCTGACGTTTTAATGCTTTATCTTGTAAACCGGGTGGGCAGAGTAATTTTAATGAATATGACGGTGACACACACAGGTGAGTCTGATTAGTTTTGTTCACACTTCTTTTTAAAATATTTATTTATTATCCTAATGTTTCTGCTATATTTCCTGTGTTTCCTTCCAGGCTGGAAGTCTTCCTCCTCCATGTTGGTGAAAACAAGAGCAGCACCAAAGACACTTCACCATCAGTGATCACAAGACCATCCATGGCCACTTCCAATGAACTTTCAAAGTACACTTCACCTTCAGTGCAAAGTACCATGAATGAATGACCTTTGTTGTATATTGCTGTCAGTGCTGTTTGATGTTGTTTTGAAATAAAAGTAGATTATATACTGCAATTGGTGCTGGTGTTTTTGTAGTATCTAATGTGGCATCTAATGTCTTTTAAAATGAATTTGGGGATTATTGATGGCCAGTAGTTTCTGGGGAAAAAAAGGTTTTAATTGCTCTAGTGGCTTTTATTTGGTAGTAAATTGACAAACAAAAGTGAGTAATGAGAGAAGGGGTAGACCGGGAAGCGAACGCACAACAGCCGCATTGAAAACTAGAGCCTCCATATGTGGGTTGTGCTTAAACCCTGCACCACCACAGCATACTCTGCCAGTAATATTTCAAAACTCTGATTTCTATGCTTTATACTGTTCTGTGTTAGATTAACACTTTCGTAGTGTTAACTTTTGACAAAATACATTAGTGTTGAGTAAGTCAACACTGATGTGTGTTTAATTTCAACTATTGTGAGTGTTGATTCAACTATATCACAAATAACACTTTCAAAAGTGTAATTTCTACACCATTCGGAGTGGACCAATATAGACACTTTCAAAATGTTTAATTCAACTGTATAGGAGTTAATGGAACACTTCCAAATTTGCTGTGTATAACAGTTGTCTGTTATTTTATTGTTATTTTTGAATGATTCATTGAATAAGAATGTTTTGTTTTTGAGAATTTAACCGTTTTATTAATTGTTTAAACTATACGATCACATCTTTAAAAAGATAAAGAAAAATAAAGAATTCTGAGGAGTGCTGGTGGAGCCTTATTTTTCAGCCTGTTGGACCACTTTCGTGCAGTCAGTCACAATGTGAAGAGATTTTCATTTTTTTTATTGTATGTACTAGGTGACAACAATCAAATAAGAAGAGTTACACTTGGTTTATTTAAAGTGTTTATCAATAAATGTGTTATGGTAAGGTATTATGTTGCTCACAGGTGAACTCTCTAAGTAACAAATGAAAATGCACTGGTTTTTATTTTGGGGCTACAGAGGAATGGGGCTAAAAACAAATGAACATGTTTTACTTTTCTTTGTCCCCCAAAAGAACCGTTTGTCCACAGCTTCCTCCTTCATGGTTAAGAACTGTGTCTTGGTCTATCATATAAAATGCAGATAAAGTACAGTAAAGTTGTTGCTTGTAATGTGACATATTGTGAAAATGTTTACAAAGTGTGAATGAGCTTACAAAGCACTCTGTGTGGCCTAGATATATTATTTTAATTTGTAAGTGGGTTAAAGAAAAAACTAAATATTGATGTTGTAGAAAGTTTTGACTTCTTCATGGAACACATTATATACAGGGTTCCTAATGCTTTTTCTTTTAAATTTTTTTCACTTAATGTCACTGTGTAATGATGAAATAATTAGTAATCCTAAATTAGCTTTAAAACTGCTGGTTCCAATGTTATGTTTCCCTCTGGATACTTTTTAGGTTTCCATTTCAAGCAACCCATGCCTTTATAGTGTAAATATAGACAGACATAATGATAATAATGATAATTAATGCCACATTACTGTAGTTCTTTTTCATCTCCAGGGGTGTTTGATGTAAGGTATATAATTGTGTGTGTGTGTGTGTGTGTAATTGTATATACTACATATAGAGGACCACTTTATATATACTACATATAGAGGACCCATAAATTGAGGTCATCTGTGGAAAGTGAGGACATTTCCCTAACCCTCGCTCTTTTCTCAGTTCTACTGTTGTCTATTAGTTTGGTTTAGAGCAGGGGTGGGCAATCCTGGTCCTCCAGGGCTGGTGTCCTGTAGCTCTTAGATGTCTCCCTGGTCCAACACACTTGATACCAACAGCTGAATCACCTCCTAAGTGCAGCCAAGTTCTCCAGAGTCCTGCTAACGACCTCATTATTTGACTCAGGTGTGTCGAAGTTGACACACATCTAAAAGTTGCAGGAGACCGGCTCTCGAGGCCTGGAGTTGCCCACCCCTGGTTTAGCGCTACCATGTTAATTAAGTTTTGGTTAAAGTTGTGTTAGAAATATACTGGTACTGGTTAGGGTTAGGGGAAAATGTCTAGGTTAAGCATAAATACAAATACCAAAATGAATGAAAGTCAATGCAAAGTCCTTTGAACGATAGAAGTACAAGGTTGCGTGTGTGCATGTGTGTGTGTGAGAGAGAGTTTGCAGAAAAAGGAAACCATTGTTTTTCACTGAGTCAACCCCCCTCTAATCCTAAATCCAGTTTCTGGTGTCTTCCTCCCTCAGTGTCTGTGTGTGCACAGCGCTCCTCAGTGCTTTTATGAATGTTGACATTTGAGCATAAATTATTGCATTTCTCTCCATCTCTGACTCTTTTGAAGAATGAGCGCTCACCAGATTCCCTCTCCTTAGATCTGAGTTATTATTCTCTGGCTTCCCTCAAACTGAGGCCTCACCACCACCTGGTTGTAGGATCTTACTGTAATTGGCAGATTATGTTGAATGCAGCTAAATTAGTACAACGCAGAGCTAAATTACCTACAGGCAGCTGTTTGGTATGTAAAGATGTTTGGGGATTGAGGCTAATACCTAAAGATGAGCTGAAATAAAGAACAAGGCAGAAAAAGAAGGCTTTTTTGGTCTCATTTCTCTTGGAGTATATTAAGTTTCTGGAAGTAAAATTATGTTTAATTGGTTGAATTTAGTCAGGAGGACTAGTGGTCAATATCAATTGCCCCTGGATGAGTCCATGTGGTCGATATGGTTGTAATATTATTTAGCTTATGCAGCAGTGGTATTTGATATTTTCAAACTGCTTTCACCTGTCCCTGGGCAATCATGGGCTGCTGTAATTATGGGATGTTTGGCTTTTGCTACAACATTATTAAAACAGCATTCCAGAACTAAGCTAAATAGAGCTGTCACTGTTGAGCATCTTCAAACATCCAGTTCCTGTAAAAGTATACTTTTATAGCATGTACAGCATCTCAGCGATATAATGATCACTTTATGTTACTGGGTAGTGATTTAAATCTGAACACAATGTAGATGTAGATAAACAGAATTTGTAATTTAATCTTGTTTATGTGGATAGGGAAGTTTTACCATGACTCAATGGCTCAACTCGCCTCCACTTGACTCTCTGTGGTTCAGGTTGTTTTTCTTTACATTTGTGTTCCGGCTCTATGAGAGTTGGTATCTCATCTTCAGACCGGTACTGTTTAAATGGTGATTTTCCATATTCCAACATTCTTGTTATGACCAGAGGAATTTCTAAGGATTCCCAGAACTCACTTTGCTTCAGACTCTGCCTCAAATCCTGTCCATGCAGATGCTGGGCCCATGCTGAGTCCACTGATTAATGTTTTTTTGGGACCCAGAAGCTAAGGCTGGACTACCAGGCCCTGGAAAGCCCTGAGGTCTGGGCCTTAGAGAGAGGATGAAGAGCTCCTTCACCTGGATCCAGCTGAGGTTTGGAAAGTGCCACTGTTCCTTTGAAAGGATTTATTTAAGGTGACTCATCAGGAAGCCTCCTGGGTCCTCCAGGCCCGTCCCGCTGGATGGAGCCACTAGGGGAAAATGTTAAGGAAGAAATTTTCTAAAATAGGTTAACTTTGGAAAAAAGTTTAGCTCTCTCTTCCTCTGGATCCCAGGTCCTCTTGGCGGGCCACGTGTAGCCACAAGGAAAACAACAATGCGTGTTGACGTCACAGAATTACAGAGTTTAATCCAATATAAGACAATGCATAAACTTAGAAGTAAGACAATGCACAAACTTACACCAGAAACTGCAGAACAACGGAGACATACATTCATTTACCTGACATAAATGGAAAAGAAAGGAAGAAAAGCAAAGACGTGCAAAGACATCTTTGGAGAATTGCAAGAGCAAATCTGATTTGTTACTTATGTGTAGAAAGTTTTATCCTCTTGTATTTAATTTATTCAAATAAGGCGTATCTTTGCTCATCCAACCAGGAGCTATCTCTGACCCTCTCTCAAGCCAGAAACCCCTGCCGTGTTTACGGCCTTTCACAGATGAGTGTGAAAAGCTACAACTTCCACTGTATTGTTTTCCCACAGACAAAAGGCAGTTCAAACGATCCTAGCAAACCATCTGCTGTAACTACAGGTAACATAAAGGTCAAAGAGCCAGAATACATTACTAATTTCAAAACCACAATTAGGCCATTTGAATCAAGACATGTTAAGTTTTAAAACTAGCTTATTTTAAATTTATTTTCTCAACAAAACCCAGAACACATGAGAGGGACAATGCATCACTTATGGCATGGGAACACTTCTACAGCTCCCAGAATGACCTGGGGAGTGGAGCAGGAGAGAGGAAACTGAGTTTTCCTCTTGGATCCACGACTCCAACTTAGATAGGCAAAGGATGGATGGATGGATGGATGGATGGATGGATGGATGGATGGATGGATGGATGGATGGATGGATGGATGTTAAATAATTCATATGAACTGAAGTTAGGACTGGTTTTTGTCGAGGGTGAACATGACCTCAGCTGGTTCTAATACAAATGACAACAACTCCAGATTTTATTTACTGGTAATTCTTTCCAAACCCTCTGCAGTGTTCAATGTAGCGTTGCTCTGTTTCATCTTACATAGAGAACCAAGATGACCTCCAGCCAAATCATCAGAGTTTTCTTCTTTAACTTTCCTGTTGCCTGTATCGTTATCCACTCTAAAATGACGTCCCTCCCTGAACAGCCACTCTAAGAGGAAGAAGCCATAAAAAAGCCACATAAAAACAAACAGATTATAGTTTGCACTTAGACTCAGACACAAAAACTTCACAGATTTTGAAAAAATTTTTTAAAAAAATAAAACTGACATGTTTGACCATAACTGCTGTTACATTTTGACGAAAACAAGAGGGAATATTACATGCCTAAGGATCAGGCATGGCAGCATCATGTTGTGTGGATGTGTCACTAGAACAGGAACTGATTCACTTCAGAAAATAGATTACATCATGAAGAATGGATATCATGTGTAAACATCGGAACACATCTTAGGGCATCAGCCAGGAACCTGAAGTTCGGCTCTTAGTGTGTTTTTTAACTGGACGATGATCCTAAGCTATCAGATCCATGACAAAGTGGCTTTGTGAAAAATATTTTTGCTTATTTTTCTAGAATTTAATTCAAATTAATTCTGAATTAACTTGAATTAATTCTGGTATTTCTACCTGACTTAAAACAGAAAGAGTCCAGTGTGATTTAACTTTACAGTGGGGGGAAAAAAAGTCATGTGCCTTTTTCTATAGTGTATGTAAATGTCTGGTTTGTCTGTGGTTATGTATGAACAGAGGATGCGGTCTGCCTCTGGTCATTTCATGTCTGCCGGAGCCTTGTTTGCTCTGAAGGTTTAGTTTATTCAGCGTGCTGTAGCAGTCTACACACCATAAATACATTAAAGTTATTAAATCCAGAGCCATGTATATGCATTACACTTCAGTAGATCTGCAATGCGGTGAGAAAAAAAACAATATTTGCCTGGTAAAAGCGAGAAGACCTACTGTTTTATTTTACAGGACAGATTGTCACTGGCTCAGTAATTCTGGTCAGTTGCAAATGCATGCTGCATATAAATTATCACTAATACATGTAAAATAAATGTCTATTGAAATATTTTTGTATGAATATAGTTTTGTATAAATTTAGTGAAGCTGAAGAGCCAGCAGGAATTGTCCAGTTGGAAAGTAATTTGAAGCATCAAACAGTCATTGAAAACAGTGTGTGCAGGTCAACAGACACACACCATGTCTCACAGAGTCATTAGGCAGCGTTGCCAGCACCTAATAGCTCAGAGTGGTCCAATTTGAGTGTAATTTAGTTCCCATTCAGACCACTGATAGGTATGTAACCGACTCTATTTGGAAGAGAGTGGCATGTCCAGAAGAGCAACACACAGGATAAGTGGTGGAATCACTAGTGGAGCCGTGGTTATCGAGCAGTTAGTGGAACATCTGACCGTCAGTGAAAACAGAGAGGGAAGCTCACCAGGCAGAGAGTCTCATGGGAGAATTAGACTTGAATGTTGGACTGGAGCGGTTCGCAGCCAAGTGTAAAGCAACCGGGATGAGGATCAGTGCTTCCAAATCCGAGGCGATGGTCTTGAGCTGGAAAAGGGTAGCATGCCTTCTCCAGGTTGGGGGAGGGGACGCCCTGCCCCAAGTGGAGGAGTTTAAGTATCTCAGGATCTTGTTCACAAATGAGGGAAGAAGGGAGCGGGAGATCGACAGGCATTGTTTGGGGCGTCTGCAGTGAAGGCGTCTGCAGTGAAGCTGGCGCTGTACCGGTCCGTCGTGGTAAAGAGAGAGCTGAGTCAAAAAGCAAAGCTCTCGATTTACAGGTCGATCTACGTGCCCACCCTCATCTATGGTCATGAGCTTTGGATCATGACCGAAAGAACGAGGTCCCGGATACAAGCAGCCAAAATGGGTTTTCTTCGTAGGGTGGCTGGACTCTCCCTTAGAGATAGGGTGAGAAGCTCTGCAATCTGGGAGGGACTCAGAGTAGAGCCACTGCTCCTTCACGTCGAGAGGAGCCAGTTGAGGTGGCTCGGACATCTGGTCAGGATGCCTCCTGGACACCTCCCTGGTGAGGTGTTCCGGGCACGTCCCACCGGGAGGAGGCCCCGGGGAAGACCTAGGACACACTGGAGGGACTATGTTTCTCGGCTGGCCTGGGAACGCCTTGGATTCCCCCGGAGGAGCTGGAACAAGTGGCTGGGGAGAGGGAAGTCTGGGTCTCCGTTCTTAAGCTGCTACCCCCGCGACCTGACCCCGGTTAAGCGGAAGAAAATGAAGGGATGGATGGATGAATGGATGGATGGATGATGTTGGACTTCCAGGATTGTGGATTTGAAAAGTTGACAACATTCTGTGCTTCGAGGTTTGATACTGGAACCGAA
This sequence comes from Poecilia formosa, assembly GCF_000485575.1. Classification (NCBI taxonomy): domain Eukaryota; kingdom Metazoa; phylum Chordata; class Actinopteri; order Cyprinodontiformes; family Poeciliidae; genus Poecilia; species Poecilia formosa. The sequence continues at coordinate 217,599 of NW_006800456.1, read as the reverse complement.
GGAAATACAATGACACTCACACAAATCCTGAACCTGTGATAAAACGCAAACAGCACGTCACACACTTTTGCAATGTGATAATCCATCATGCTGCAAAACCAGAAGTCACTTTTTAGTGTTGTTATAGTTATTATTTTTATTCGCATATGTTGTTTGTCGCTATGGTTTCTCTGTTCTATATTTCCTCTCTTTCTGCAGGTGTAGAAGCAGACTTGCTACAAGGTACACCCACTAGAAGGAAACAAACTCATCCAGTACAACACTTTCATTCTATTGGCTGAGAGGTTGCCAGGCTATGGTACTTTTTTGTTCCAAGCGCAAGCAGAAAATGATTCACGAGCAAGCAGAGAGGTGGAGGCAAGTGGAGATTTGATCTGAGCAGAGACAAGTTTTGAGAAAATTTGAAAGAGAGCAGAAGTTCTGAGTACAAACATTACAAGTTTTGAGAAGAAAAGACATTAAGTCCTGCTTTCAGAAAATATGTCCCCCATAGGCCTCACCTTGTTGTGTCAATGTTAACATTGACACAACAACGCTGAGTTGACACTCAGCGTTGTGACAGGACATGTTGAAGAAAATAGATTAATGGCAGAGCTCATAATCTATAGCTGCGTTCCCAATGCAGATGTGCACAAACGTTGTCAATGTTCTGCTACTGACATTTTCACAATTGCAAAGATTCCATTAAATAAGAAACACAATTAAAATCACATCAATAAATTTGTTCACACAATATGTCATTAAAAAACATGCTACACTTTGATCCTCCAACTACTTACTATCGTCTTCTTCATGGTTTGTGGCAGTGGAAACATCTGTTGTTGTTGATCATGTGACTCGTCTGATGTGAATAAAAAGTTTCCACTGCAGCTTTCCAAAATAAACCAATTTCACACGGCAACTTCCCCCCCTGGCCCCCCCAACAAACCACCACCCCACATCATCCTAACACCAAAACATTTCAGTGAAAAAACAAGGCTTTTTTTATTGTTGTGTTTCCGTTAAGCAAATTTATTTTCAAAGTGTCAAATTCCACTTTTATATAGTCACTGGAAACACAGTTGTTGAATGTTGATGCTTGTCCCTTTATCCTGAAGTCAAGGAGTTCTTTTATGCACGATGCTCAATGTGACGATGTCTCTGTGCATTCTGCTGGTGCAGCCAGAACTGTCCGTGTATTTTCAGGCAGTTCGTTTTTTCGTTTGAAATGAAAAATGAAAAAACGGAAATAGACTTGATTTTTCGTTTTCCGTTTAGAAAACCAAAATCGAAAATCGGATTTTTGGCTCGTTACCCGATTTCCCATTAAGTGCACAAAACGAAAATGGAAAAAACGGTAACGAGCTGTCAATTTCGATTTTCATGATTTCATTTTTGACAAGCGGTCTGTCCCG
>NW_006800456.1:198355-216000 GCF_000485575.1 Poecilia formosa | reverse complement strand
GGAGGGGGGGAAGCGCCGATGAGGCCTTCGCATACACTTCACCGCACCCTTACGCTCCTTCACCTCGCGCACATGTAAATGTAAATGTAGCGAGTTTTACCTTTCATGTGTCTTCGTCTCAGGGGGGTAGAGCGACTGTATGTTTTCTACGCTCCTTCACCCTTACGTACCTTCCTTTGGGGGGGCGCCGATTTATGTTTTCGCATCCACCTGAATAATATGTAGTTGCGCCCCTGTCTGTCCGGCTTACACAGGGGCCGTAGACATTAGGCTGCAGGCAGACAAGCTTGTTCTTTTCATGTTTCAGGCTATATACTGTAGTATTTTCTGCCAGCCGCAAGTCAGTTTAAGTAATGCTCCTGAGAGAAACAAATCTTACATCTTACATTTTATATTTTATGCATTTATCTTATTTTTATTTTTCATATTGTAATTTGATCTGTGTGTTTGTGTATGCTGCAACTGCACAGTAATTTCCCGGTTGGGATGAATAAAGTACTTCTATCCATCCTCCATCCATCCATCCATCCATCCATCCATCCATCCATCCATCTATCTATCTATCTAATACCGGACATCTGTTCACTGAGAAAAATGGTTAGCCTGAGTTTTTAGTTTAGTTTTTTTATTTTGAAAGGCCAGAGCACGAGAGAGTGGCTTTCCAAACCATCCTACAGTCATACCTCTTGTCTCTGGACCAACAAGATGGCCACCATTGCACTGCGCCACCAGCAGCGATAAAAGGAGGTAAGTTACAAAAAGTTGTTTTAAGATGTTTTTAGGCTAGAAAGTAGCCCTCATAGCTTCATTTACGCACTTAGTTCATGCAGTTTCTTTGAAATATAGTCTGGAGTTTCGGAGCAGCGCAGCTCCGCTAACGGGGCCAGGCGGCTCCAGGCTCAGCGGTGGGTGGAGTGTGTTTACCCCGCTAACCGCGGCCTGATCTCGGGAAGTCACCTTGTCGTATTCTGCTGCTTGATATCTGATAGTAGCGTTTCAAAGTGTGACATGAAGAGTTTAATGAGTTTGCATAGATACTGTTTGATACGTGTGTCAAAATATAATATTCCTCTCTGGAGAGTTCGATCCTTCTGAAGATGTTAGTATCTTCTGAAGAACATAGTGTTTGTTCTCTTCCAATACTAACATTCCCTTCCTCTGATTTTTATTTGTAGTTTGTAAATTCATATTATTTGTGTGTGTGCGTGCGTGCGCGCGCGTGCGTGCGTGCGTGCGTGTGTGTGTGCGTGTGTGTGTGTGTGTGTGTGTGTGAGAGAAATATATTCTTCCCTTCGGTTGGCTTCTTACGTGCAGTGTGAACTTTTGTTTTAATATTTATTTTTTATTGTTTCATACAGGCGGCTTTTAGGAAGAGAGGCCTCAGCTCCAATTTGGATGCAGCTTCCCAGAATCTCCCAGTGATTCTCTTTCTCCTCCTGACATGGTCTTCTTTACTGTCTCCTCATCTTTTATATACATAAATTAAAGGAATATTTTGTCATGATTCCCCAAACATTGGCTGAATATCTGCTTGTATGTTACATTTTATTACATTTTATATTTTCATAAAAATGTAATAAATACATTTTTTATGAAAACATTTTGTCTGTTTATTTTGTAAGATTTGAGTTTAAAGCTCTGACTACATATAGATTGATACAAATTAAATATGAAAGAATTATTTTAATGTTTCTTGCTTATAAATCCAAAGCTAAAAATAATGGAAAGAATCAACTCAAAAGTTGTTCATTATGTTTAGTCAGTTGAGACCAATAAGTTATAAGTAAATAGTCTCATGAAGGGGACAAAGGTTTTCATTTCTAATTGGACAATCATACTTCACTTATAAAAATATGAAAAAATATTGTGTGGTGTTAAACCACAGAAGAGGGGCCTATAACATTTTTCTAACACCAACTGATGTGTAAGATTTTTTTTTTTAGATTAAAGTCAGAATAATGACCTGTTTTCTTTCCCAAATCCTCTTCCGTAGGCAAATATTTATTTAGTTAAGCTTTTAATAATCTAATTGGCACATTATTTCAAACATAGATACACTTTTATTGTATATTTTGGATAACCTTTTCTGCATGCTTGTTCATAACATACCGGATTATAATTGATATGCTAATGCTATTCAGAAAGGAAAAACTAAAGGGTTTGAATGACGGGCAGAATGTTCTAGTCGCGGTTTGACCGTCTTTTTAAACCACAGCAGATTAAAGGTTGGTAAAAATTATCGTGATGAGGACGATAAATTGTCCTCATAACTTCCAAATTGTTTAGCGTTACACGTTGTATGTAGGGCCACGTAGGCTGTGGCCCTACATGGGCAAATCCATGTAGGGCCCATGGAACACGCGGACAAACCCATATGGGACCCATCTGGTCTCCTCTCTTTTTCCCCATATGGGGCCTACCTGGGCATGCTGGCAGGGATATTGTATTCTTCTAAAGCTAACCTTGAGAAGAATGCATTCTCAGAGTGAAGAACAAGTTTACCTATTTCTGCCTCTTTTCTCTCTTTTTATTTGTCTGTAGGGTTTTGCTGCCTGTCATAATAAACAAACAGCGGCTCTGTTTTCTCGCCTCGGACTGGTTTTGCATTACACAAGCCATTAGGCTCAAAGACCGGCGGACAGACCACGGACAGCAGGCGGCCGTGTACGCTCGGTGACTGCACACCGCTGCAGAGGCCAGAAGAGACGGCTTAATGAGGGGACACGGAACAAAGGGAATCTAAAAAGAGCGACAAAGGAGAGAGGGCAGCGACGAGGGATGGGAGGGCGAGGCTAATGAGAGGCTGTTCAAACCCAGAATGTCAGTGACGCAGCCAGCTGGACCGGAGCTGTGATAACAACGGGCCAAGTGGCGGGCCGCACATTGGGGCGAGGGGGAAAGGGGGCATGCGTCAAAATGTGAGCATGTGGACGTTAGCAAGAGAACGAGAAGAGAACGAGAAGAAAGGAGGAAAACAGTTAATGAGTGTATTAGCCACTGTTACACACCAGCATGTTTGTCATGTTACAGTGTTCTATAATAGCTGGGTGAGTGACGGATCTTTTCTGGGTGCCAGTTGTTAGCCACTCATTAGCTCAGCAATAGTTACTCAGGATGATGGACGTGTCTGCAGGAAGAAAAAAGAGAGAGAAAAAGTTGAGCGCAATTTGTTTGACTGTCGGATGTATTTTGAAATCTTTGTAGCTTGGGGTACAAACACATTTTTTTAGATGTTCAAAAATAATAACACCTCCTCTCTCTCAGCTCTGGGTAATTGCTCAGTAACTTATCGCCATGGTAACTGAGTCGGCAGGATGCAGCCTGACTCCTGACATCTGTGTAATTCATGAAACGCTCACCCTTTGGCTCATAACAATCACGGAAAAAGTTTTAATTCGGTGAACGCGGCAATCATCTCATTTCCACGCCTTCCGACCTTCGGCTTTCCCGCAGCAGTTGCCGCCGTTTGGACGCCGGTCCATGGAGTTTACCACCTGCCCGCCGCCAGAAACTCCCGTGAAAACACACCCGATCGAGTCCCAATCACAGGGCTGGGCAGCAGCGGAGAGGCGCTGCTCGTCCAAAACACTGCACATTTATTTAAGGGTACACAGCAAATTCAAAAGTGTTAAATGTTTTGGTGTTAGTAGACTTTGTGCAAAAGCAGAGTTAATTTTACACTTATAGAGTCACATTATGTTTATGTAACTCTGGGGTGAATATTATTAGTAGCTAAAATCCAGTATTAAAACAAAGTGTTTCCGTTTCATATCTAAAGGTCTTAAAATAGAATCAATAACTCTTTACTTCTTAACTCTGAACTTCACCAGCGGCTCTAACACTGAAGGAGTTAATTCACTGACTCCGCCCCCAAAATCACAGATTCCCACTGAAGCAAAGCGACAGAAGCCAAGTAATTTCATGACTATTTACTTTCCACCGGTCTGAGGTGGTTACCACGCTTGGTATGTCATTTTTTTCTGAGATGGTTTATAACTATTATTTTGAGTTGAGCTCAACCTGTATGATAGACGTCATGTTCGCCACACTACTCGGTGTTAGCACTTTTAGCTTAGCATGCCGAATGTTAGCAGAGTATTTGTTGGAAAAAAAATCAAGCCGGTTAAGATTCAGTCAAATTACTGGCTAACTTGAACAGATCCGTAATAATCTGGAGTATGTTTTTTCATGATGTTGAACGTTCACATGCATATTAGTCAGATTTATCAACCGTTCTGATCAATTTTTTTCCTTTGAAAAAATGTAAAAGGCATTTTCACGTTGAAAGCATTATTCCCGCTGTTGTGTATTATATACGTTTTGCAGCATATTTTAATCCTTTTATTCCCTTTTTGTATATATTAGAACCAGTCTGGTTGAGGATGAATCACCAGTCGTCAGCCTAACCTCCTCCCCCTGATCCCTCCATGGGTTCTTCGAAGATTCAATCTCTAAAAATGATTATGTAAGTGTTAATATCTCTGAAACCCTACATTTCTGTAATGGAGGCTTGTTGTTAGAGTTTTAGTAAAAATGTATTCCTTCGTTCCATTTCTCATTGTTATGTTTTTTGTTTATGATCCAGAGACTGACACTGGCTGTCCTACTCAGAGACTGAAGACTATCCGTTGCAGTAGAGGAGCATGTTGGTGTCTCCGGCCAAACTTCACGAACAGCCCAACAACCTGAAGACAATCTGTTAGTGAGTGGACATTTCTCTGGTGGAGTGCAGAGAGGAACTTTCTCTTATCAACAGAAACATAAACTGGATAAGAAATGATGGATCTGAATATCAGGTTGGTCTGTTATGTAATGTACATATCTGGCAATCTACCTGTTAAAAGAAAATGTACTCTATCATTTTACATGAACTGCATGCATTGATACAGGCTTTACTTTCTCCACCTTGTGCTTTGAACAAGTTCATGCATATAGTATTTTAGAAAAATGTATTAAGCATACTGCATTTTGTATTGCACAGCTGATATGTTAGACCTTTTAATAAGTAATATGTGAATGAAAGTGACATGTGAAACATGCACATTATTCCACGTTGTAATATGTTTTGTAATTATGGTGCACGTTTTGAAATAAATGCATTTGAGAAAATCATTGCCTCTTTATTAAATGTTTATTTTCCAAAGAATTTTTAAAAGTTCAAAACAATAAAATACCTATTTAATATTAATTACAAATAACTCTTAAGAAGTTAAAGAAGTACTCCGTGAGAGTTAATATTAAGATCTAACACTGAATTAGTGCTAGTACGTGTTAAATTATTAACTCCAGCAGATTTGATATTTGACACTTTATAAGAGTTAAGGTACTAACACTCCAAAAAGAGTTAAATTAACACTTTCTGGTGTGTGGACCCTGTTGAGAAAAGTCGAGCTCAACCCACTTCCCCATGCTGGAGATTTTAGTTTAATAATAACAATAGATAAAGTTATCTTTAAAACTGATTACACAGGTGACATCAAGACCCAACAGTAGAGTCAGTCAGTAATGAAATTAATCTGGTTGTGTGTGTTGCTATTGTGTCCTGCACACTTTGCTTTAATTCTATTTTTTCTATTTAATCATAAAAAAATCATAATCAGGCAGAAAGAGAGTCATGGAACAGGACGAGCAGGTTTCCTGAAGAAAGAGGAAGTTTCCAGCCTGCAGTGTTTAAAAATAGTTCGGATTGCTCATTTCAAGTCATTAAAGGTTTAAAGAATAAAATCTAAACATTTTGAGTAATTGGATAAAACCCTGAGTAAAATACTTACATTAATAATAATGACTTATGATTAGGCCAATAATTAATATTGGTTTAACCAGTGGTTGATGTTGGTTTGATTATAAGAATATTTACACTCACTCTTACACTTGTGGAAATACTTACAGGTGAAACAAGTAACTTAACCATAGTATCAAATGATTGGAATAATGGATTATTCTTCGTTTCTTTTAAGAAATGTCTGTAATAACTCACTTCATGATTATAATAAGAGTAACTAACACGTAATGGTTATTATAAAATTATAAATGAATGCTAAATCAGAGAAACTAAAAGGTATAAATGTGATTTTGACATTAAACTTTGCGTTTTCTGTAATTGCTCTGTTCGATCTTAAGGAGGGGGTGTCGTAAAACCTGGCTGGAACTAGTTGAGATCTTTCCAGAACACACAGAAAACAGGTCACAAAAGCCTGGAGCTAATAGTAATCTTGTATTATGACTTAATGTTGATTGAAAAACATGTAATCTTTGTTTTTAAATGCAAAATGAATTTATTATGTTTTAAGGATGAGTAAAATACATATAATCATTTCTTTAACTACTGTATGAGGTTGAAGAGTGAAGAGTAAAAAGAGTCTGATACCGTGTCACAAATATAGACTGCAGGGGTGAAAGAATTTTTAGCACGGAGGAAAAAGGAAGTGAGATTTTGAGACTATATCTGCACCATGTGTTTTGAGTTGTTGATCTTTAAAAAGGAAGGTTAAAAGTTAAAAGGTTGAGGCTAACTGAAGGCACTTGACGTCAAGGAAAGTACGCACCGGACATGTAGGACATGCAATATAAAAATATATGCAGACGCAGAATCGAGGTTCTTTGTTCCGCGGCGTTCGAGTCGAGCAAACGGAGATGCAGAATCAACGGGGGGCTGCGTGGTGATACCCCGGGACGACTGCTCGCTGCACAAGGAAGGAACAAGATCCATTTACCCACAACCCGGGATTCTGATTCGACTGCGGCCCCACACTCAACCCAAAGGATTACAACGATGCTGCAGTGGACATGGGGAATAGACAAAGATCTTTTGTGGATTAAGAACTGAGTTCGTTGAGGATTCTCACCAGTTCAACTTTGGATCTATTCTAAAAGGATTCTGCCAAGACAAAGACAGGACTCCATCCATGGACGTTAAAGTTTTCTGCTGCCAAGGAACGTCTCTGCATCTGGGTTCGAGTAATACTGCCTCCCCCAAAGCCTCTATTTAGATTAAGACACAGTGTAGGGTTAGAAGTAGGAGTAATTTCTAAAAATTCTTAAAAGTATTAATTTCTTAATTTTTATTGATAAGCTGTATGTCTTTTCCCTTGCTAAAGCTTGCTAATAAAATACTAAAGTCTAATTTGACGTTGTGGACAGTTAAATTAATTGAGTCAACTAGATTTAATTCTTCTGATTAATGTAAAATCAATGTTAATGGTCTTAGTAAATTAGGGTGGCTTCGTATGTTCTTTAGTTCAGATAAATAATGACCCTGGGACTTATTCCTAGTCTCTAAAATTATCTAAGCCGGTAACAAGTGCACGTTAATGACAGGGAAAGAGCTACCGTGAACAGACGTGGTTTATGAGCTCGGACACCGGCGGGGCTACTCCGATGTCTGAATCATGGACTGAAGCGGGTCATAACGTCTGGATGAAGGTAGTTAGAGCTTAGACGAATCTTTCTCGCTCCCAGTTTAAACAAAAGTTCTCTATATTCTTATTTGCGGTAATACCCAGGAATTAGAGGCTTTTCGGACCCGTGAGACGGAGAGCTGGTCAGTAGTCAGTCCGCTGGAGTTTGGGAGGAGTTAAGGGCGTGGCTGAGTACTGTGGATTAACAACCCATATAGATACTTTAAAAGTGTTGAAATCAATCTGACAGTGTTAATCTGGGCCTCCTGGATTTGCTGTGTAAGAAGAAGCAAGAAGCGTTTCCTCTCCCAGAAACTATGGCACCAGAAACGTTACTGGATACACAAGAAGGAATAAGTTCTAATGTACAAAACAAATTAACTAAATAATTAACCTTTGAAAAATTTCCTTTGACATAAAATCAAACATTGTTCATTGACAGTAATGGGCACAAAGTGTGCAAAGAAAAGATCCTCCACACCGTGAGACCAGCAGCAGAGTGAGTGGTGGATCAGAACTCACTGGACCAGAAAACTGTTGTTTTCAGTCTGATATAATCATAATAATGATAAAAACAAAATAATAATTACATAATAATAATAATAATAATACAACAATAATAGTAAATATTATTCTTAACTTTGCATTCGCAATAAAACAAGTAACATGAACAATAAAAACCAAATTCAAACAATAGAATATATTCCACAGGCAACGTGCCGTGCATATCATTCCGAAACAACAAAAACTGAAATCGAGAAAACATTTTTATTCACTGAAAGAAATAAAAAACAGTAATTAATGGGGAAAATCTATATAACTAACTACATCTTGCATTTATAAACTAAATTATAGACATAATATCATTTGTTTTTGTGTTTATGAATCTATTTGTTAGCATTTCAAACTGATGTGTTTGAATTTTTTTTTTTTTTTTTTTTACCCCAAACAAAGACTTTACATCAGCTCTGGGCAAATGATGTCACTCCGTCCTCCTCCTAGAGCCAAAATGGCAGCAGAGAGCTTTGGGAGAAAACGGCAAGTCTTCCGTTTTATCCAGGAAGCTTCCGTGCTGTTTCCATCTTTCCCGCTGTACTCCCAAATAAGGATTCTCCTGTAAATTTCCCATATCATAACATAATTACAGCCCATCCTCCTCTGACGGTGTAGCACAGGGCGGCAAAAAATTCTCATATTTTCAAATCCAAAATTTGACAGGTATGTGTTGTTCTGTGATAACTGAATACATGTTTTGAAAAAGTTACCTGAGTATTCATCTATACATTATGACAGTGCAATACTTTGACATTTTTAAAATCTGCACCTTAAAATTAACCAAAATATGAAAAACTAAAACTGCTACCATATCTAATAAAAACTAAACTGAGCGATATTTAACTGATAACTAATAAAAATGAGCAAAAAACACAGTAAAAATAAAGGAAAACAAACTGAATTAGACAAAAATTCACAACAAAATAAAATTAAACTATAATGAAAAACCCAAAACAATTTTAGCCTCAGTTTCCTGTTCAGTGAACAGCAGTGGTCAGACCACCATGTGGTCAGTCTGCTGGAAGATTGCTGTATTTTTCTGTTTTCCTTTTCAGCCGCTGATTCTGAATAACTGTGCCCATTCTCTTCTGACATGACATTAACAAGGTGTTTGTTCACACAACTGCTGCTCAGTGGATAGTTCCTCGTTAACCTGGGAGATGGCAGGGTGTGAAAATCTCAGCACATTAGCAGTTTCAGGAAGTCGGTTCTAATTGGTTGTCTTCTGCCACTTTACAGTATTTTTTTAAACATTTACATAGAAAAAAGTCTTTACTGGAAATGTGGTTCATCCCAGTGACTGATGACTGATTTTTTCAAAATATAATGGAAATGTAAGGCGGGATAAAGAAGCTGCTGCAGAGGCAGGTAAAACTCTGAACAGTGACTCAGCTGAATCAGATTTCTCCTGTTTCTTTTGGTAAGGGATGAGCTCCACAAGGCACACAGAGACGAGTTCATTCGCCAGCCACCTGGAGAGCAATTAAAGCTTCTTATTCAGGATGACCCACAGGGTACCGTCCCTTAAGTCTACAAAAAGTTTGAGCCCATGCCTCGAATTCCAGCCAGCGGCTATCAGCAGGCTCTCTCTTCCTTTCTCTAATGTAGAAGAACTTATCTGAGAAGTAAGTGTGGACAGGTCAGCCTGGGCCTGAATGTAGAGCGCTTTGGAAAAGCAGCCAGAACCCTTTGAGCTTTTCACATTTTGTCACTTTTTAACAGAAACTTTTAATGTTTTTTAAGATTCGACATATTAAGATATCCACAAAAGCAGTGCAAAAATATTAAGATGGAGAGAAAACAATATGTTGCTTTTTTAAAATAAATCATACATGTATTTGCCATATAAACCATTAATTGTCAGGACTTGGTCTTGGCTTTATTCAAACTCTGGTATGTTTGTGTAGAAAGTCCGGTTTGTTTGTGGAGATGTGAATATGTGATCGAACTCTGATGCAGACCAAATTAATGAACTCTGGTCCATTGGAAACCTCGGTCTCTTTCCGTTTGACGTGAAATCTGGTGCGGTTCGAACGCAGGTTTAAGTGCCAAGCAGACCAGAAACAGCTACAAAAGCAGGAAACAGACCACAGCACAAGGCATTCTGGGTAAATAGAATCAAACAAACGTGTGTCTGGCGCAAGCAGGAGGAATGGCTTGTGGTCTTTTGCTAAAGACAAAGCAGAAACCCTACAAATGCTAAAATATGACGCCGCTCCATTTTTGTTCACATTCTGTTAACAAGGAAGGTATCAGTGTCTTCTTCTGTGGTTTTTTTGTGGTTCTTGGTCCAGCGCCCCTACATGGATGGGGGCTAAAAGGTTTTTCAAAGGGTTTGAATTGTTTGACACAGTGCAGTGTGAAAGAGAACCATCCAGCTGAAAATGGAGCAATTGTTGTAATTATAGTCTGTAATCGAACCAAGGCTCTGGCCTGTCAGATGTGAACACATTCAAACTCAGCTGAGGAACAGATACTGCACTGCTATGTTCCCACGTTTCCAGGAGTATTCTGTTTTCAGTTATTAAATTGTTCACATCTGGAGCACAGTGCGTGTAAGAAATTATACATTTTCACTAATCTGTTGTCAGTTAGGATGGCTGGAGTAGCAAAATCAGGTGAAGGAGTGAGAATGAAAAAAGAAAAACATGGAAGTAAAACACAGAAACATACTGAAGAGGTATAAGCAGCTCATGTATCATTTATTGATGAGGGTTAATTTGTTAAGCAAATCTCTTTAAGATTCAGGGTTTGTTAAGTAATTCACTTTCTTTAAATTTCTTTAAATTAACCTGTTGTTCACAGGTTGTCATTCACAATACAGGGGTGTCAAACTCCAGTCCTCAAGGGCCGCTGTCCTGCAGTGTTTAGATGTGCCACAGGTAAAAAACAGTGGAATGAAATGGCTTAATTACCTCCTCCCTGTGTAGATCGGTTCTCCTGAGCCTTGCTAATGACCTAATTATTCTTTTCAGGTGTGGTGCAGCAGAGGCACATCTAAAAGTTGCAGGACAGCGGCCCTTGAGGACTGGAGTTTGACACCCCTGTCACAGGTTAACAAGAAATTGTTCACTTAATGCTGAAAACATTAGTTTCTGGTAGGGTGGCTGGTTGGAGACAACTGTTTGAGATGTTGCATGTTTCCCTGTTGTTGTGACTCTTCATACATTTCCATCACGGATCCCCCAGTGAGTCTGTGTGGGAGGTCACCACATCTGTGCTAATTTTCTTTTGCCTCTTTGCATTCATGTGCAAGTGAAACCCTAACTCCAGTGAGAAAATGTGAGCTGTACCGAATCGAGTGTCACGAAGCAAACTGCAGGAAACACGTTCCTGCACTGATATCCAGAGTAAGACGGCAAAAATGAAAATCTGCCTGTTATTTTGTTTTATGCTTTCTAAATCAGATGCTTCAGGCTTCTTAAAGAGTCCTTTGGTGTTGCCATGGTAACCTGGTGTCCTCTCTCTCTAGTTTCATTCTTCAAGGTTTCTCAGCTTGTGAGGACATATTTGCACACAGACCAGATTCCTTCTGTTTCCTGATAATTGAACTGAACTCTGTGAATGTTCAGGGTCTTTGTATCCATCTGCTGACTGATACTTTTCAATAAATAACCTTTTTTCTGATTGGTTGGAGAGTTTTTTTAGTTTTCATGCTGTAGTGGTAGCCATGGATACTGACAAACCAGTTGAATGGACCTTACAGAACCACCTGTCTGTGTGCAATCACTGGAGACATTCACTGCACTCATTCCACTCATTGTGAGACTGCTGGCCCCAACTGACTGGACCTCTGTTTAATTAGCTTAGTCACTTTAAAGGGGATGAATATTTATATTACATATTTTTCATTCAATTGTCATTATTTTGTAGAATTCAGTTTTAACTTTCATATTAAAGGATTTTTTTGTCATTTTTGTTGACAGACACATTTGGCTCATCATGATTGATTTATAAAATGAATTAAAAGATTAAAACATCCAAGGGGGACAAATGCTTTTTATAGGCATTGCAAAATGACTCCCTCTTCAGAATTTCCCAGTCAGGGTTTGAACCATCCGTTAAAGTTATTCACACTATGAAGGCAGTGGACCAATTATCTAGTTGATTTTGTTGTTTCTGCGTTTCATAGCATTTCTCAGAGGAGGAGAATGATTAGCAGACTCCAGAACACACACCTGGACTGATCATGAGCTGAAACTCAAATGCCTTAATTCCCTCTGGTGCGACAAAGCCTTGCTTTGGCACGGCAGCAGCCAGCTCTCTGTGTTGGTTAAAACCTGAGTGTCTACCGGATGAAATTACACATCACGCTGCCGTTACCTGGTGGCCAGAAAGCACCGCTGTCTTCCTCACCACAACTCTCATTTCCATGTGGCGAGTTACAACAAGCTGCAGTGCACATAACTAATTGTAATGAGCTCTAATAACAAGGATCTCTGTGTTTTGTCACAGTGGGAAGGGGATGGGGAGAGAAGGAGCTGGATGAGAAACACAACGGCAGTGAGAGCAGCAGGAATGTATAATCTCTTCTTTCCTTCTGACTGAATCCAATTTTCATGCCTTCAATTAATTAAAACTCACAGGATAAACTGAGATGCAGGCTGTATGTGTAAGCGCTCTGTGGATATTTATGTACGCAAATCCATTTTTGCCTAAAAAGCACAGAGTGCCTCATAATTGTGTTGCAACGCAAAGTGGGGAAACTGTCCAAAGCTGTGGGTTTGTCTGTCATATGCGACAGTTCTTCAGCAAACAGCGTGGCCGATGCTTAATGTTAAAACCCCACATATGTTTCCTATGTAGTGAAGCGGTCACAACTTTTTAAAAATACTTATGATAACATTGGCACAAATTTGGGCCAAAAAAATTTGTTCTCGTAAATCGAGCTGTTTATGTTATTGAATAAATGTGAGCTTAACAACAAAGACATTTACTGTTTTCAAACTGTAATTTATGTTCTTCAACCACCAGATTTGAGCAAAGTGTTATTCAGAGTTTCAGGAACTCCTGATCATTCATGGACCTTAGAACTACGGACTGTGAACGCTGATGTTAGTGTCATGGTTAGCATTCAGATGTTATTTTAGACTTGAATAGCTTTACTGACTACTTTTAGCACAACCTGTACACAGATTGGTTTTTGAAGCAGAAATCAACCCAGTGGTCCAAAGAGAAGCAGATTTATCATCCATCATTGTTGTTAGCAGATTTAGCTTGTGCGTCAGATTTACTGACGTACCGGAAACATGCAAACTCAAAGGTTCCAGCAGGGAGTTTTTTATGTAAACAAAATACGATTATTTGTGTAAACAATTTAAATGTGTTCAAATCTATATAGTCAATAACAATGAGCATCTTTAAGTTTCATCCCTACATATGTAGAAGACAAGACATGTGTATGTATTGTACCTTGATGTAACGCCAGTGTTTTGTGTAATTTTCTATTTTTTTTATGAACAACATAGACGTCCCAACAGGTGGAGCATTTCCAAATGTTAAAATTGGATCTGTGATAGACTGGTTAGTTGGTCGAGGGCGTAATCTGCCTCCAGCCTAATGGCTCCTGGAGTTTGTTGCCATTTTATGCATACATAAAATGTGATATTTCAGCTGCAGATATTTTTCTTCATTTTCAGAGATGTAAACACTGATGAGGTGAGGCTTTAAACCTGAGTACAGCTACTATGCAGTCAGTGAGACAGAACATCCTGTGCATATGCTGATATAGTTGTGCTAATGTGAAGAAATGTTGACACTGTTTATCCCTTTTTGTGGGTGCATAATTGATACTCAGATGCCCATCAAAGCCTTTTGTTTACATGAATTACGTCTTCACTCTGAGGCTATTTTGACAGGCTAAAGAGGCTTTTGCTGAGAAATGACACGGAGGCTCTTTGATTTTTACAAAATGCCTTGAAAAGTGTGATTTCCCATCTGCTGTATGCTAGCAGTCACTTTTAATCTCAGTCAGCAGTAGAGAGACTGTTCTAAAAGTCGCTGGTCTGTTTGTTTACGGTGCTGATCCATCCTTTGTTTGGCTGGGATGGAAACAGCTCCAAACACCTCAGAATGTAGAACAGCAGAGTTTGACGTCAGTCTGACAAGATGTCATGTCTGGGAACGTTAGGCTTCTGACACTTGATTTACTGTCATGTTTTAATTCATTAAGTTGAAACCAGAAGTTTACATACAGAAAACAATTTTCTCTCTTTCTGAATTTAAATCAGACCAAGTTTTTCTTGTTTCAAGTTAGTTAAAATTGCCAAAATAATTTCTATTTGCTAAATGTCACAATAATAGCAGAGAGAATATGCTTGTTCAAACATCCATCCATCCATCCATTTTCTTACACTCTTATCACTGGTTGGATTGCGAGGGGTGATGGTTCCTATCTCCTGCTGTCAACGGGCAAGAGGCGGGGTCACCCTAGACAGGTCACCAGTCCATCACAGGGCAACACAGAGACAAATAACCATACACACACACACACACACTCACACATCTAAGGAGAATTTAGAGAGACCAGCTAACCTGACAGTTATGTTTTTGGACTGTTTTTAGAAAGAACCCAAGCATGCACAGGGAGAACATGCAAACCCAGGACCTTCTTGCTGCAAGGCAGCAGTGTTACCAACTGCACCACTGTGTAGCTCATTGTTCAAACAATTATATGCAGCTGGAACTGTCCATCCATCATACTGCTGAGAAAGGAGACAGGTTCTGTGTCAGGTTCTTGTCCAAAATGTGCAGATTGACCTCACAAATAATAGACAAGGACCTGGTGAAGATGCAGCTGAAGCTGGTCAGACAGAGTCTCTGTCCACAGTCAAGCTGTGAAGTATGGAAATGGCAGCATCAATGCTATGGGACTGTTTTGCTGCAGGATGAAGTGGTGTATCTTCATAAAATAGATGGCATTATGAGGAAAGAACATTACATATTATAATTGAAGCACTATGAGCATTAATTTGCCAATCTCATCAACTCAAAAGAACGAAATCAAAAAATCTTATTTAACATAATTAAGAACATTGTTTCTCCACTGTGTTCATCTCAAAGTGCTTTTATGTATGCTGATTGTAATCGTTTTTTAAAAATTTTTATGGAAAAAGTTGCCAACATCAGAGTCAGTATCTCGCCATCACTTTCCCACTGTCTGGCCCCTCGACCGTTTATCTCTGAGATGTGGTCCTCTTTTACCCCAGTGTCCATTAATGAGATCACTGATCTTTTGAAGCTTATGACACTGTCATTGAGTCCACTGGATGTTTTCCTAACATCTCTTTTTAAAGATACTTTTAATTGCATTGATCCCAGTGTAGTCAGCTTGATAAATTTGTCTCTTTGTTCTGGATCTGTTCCTCAATGTTTTAAGACTGTTGCTGTCTGTCCTCTGCTAAAAAAGCCTAACCTGGATTGCTCCATGCTTGAAAACTACAGACCTATCTCTAAACTTCCTTTTATGTTGAAGATCCTTGAGAAGGTTGTAGCACAACAATTGAACTCTTTTCTTGAGGAAAATGATCTTATGGACAATTTTCAATCTGGTTTTCATAGATTGCATTCCACAGAAACAGCATTATTAAAAGTTTCTAGTGATGTGTTGATGGCATCTGATTCTGGAAACTACACTCTGTTTGTTGTACTGGACTTGACTTCAGCTTTTGACACTGTGGATCACATTGTTCTTATCAACAGATTAAGAGATCTTTTTGGTATTTCTGGCACTGTTTTAAACTGGTTTAACTCTTATTTATCTGATAGGTCTTTTACTGTTTTTATGAACAATGTTCACTCTGATGTTGCTCAGCTGTCATGTGGGTTCAGTTTTGGGCCTACACCTCTTTTTACTGTACTTACTATACTAACACCCAGTGGGCACTGGGTGTTAGGGTCCAGGGTTTTGGGATGGTGAGGTTGCTGTCTCACTTTTTATCCACCAGAGGGCGTCCTGAGGCTGTTGCCTGGAGGGTTGGTCTACAGCTCCTGATCCAGCGCACCTGCTGTTAATCTCGTCAGCTCCTATATTAGGAGGGAGTCGCCATCACTTCACTGCCAGAGTGTCACCTATGTTTGGTACTTCAGGCCCCAGAGTTTTCTTCTCTATACTTACCTTGTTGAGAATTCTGAGTGAACCTTTGTGTGCCTTTTTCTCAGGGGCAACCTTCAAGAAACTGTGAACCATCCTGAAATCAGGTCAGACAGTTGGTTTTCTGACCCTGATCCTCATGACGCTGACAAGAAACCCGAGCTACCTGTGCATCTAAGCAGTGGATCCCCCCACTTACCAGTCCGCCCTCCAATGCCGCCTCTTCAGCCTCCCTCTTCCTCCCATCAAGCCCTGGACACCCCCAGATGCCTTTCCCCCTGGTCCGGACCTGCCCCCAACCACGTAAGATCCACTTGACTCCGTTTCTTCTCCCTAGTCTGAAGATTCCTAAGCTTGAACTAACCATACCTGTCCCAGGGCTTAAAGAGCTCCGGCCGGGGGCCGGATTTCCAGCTTTTGGCCAAACTGTCCATCTCAACCAATCTTCATGGTCTGCCTCAACCAAGCTGTAGTCTCCGGGTTTAAAGAGCTCTGTCTGGGGGCCAGACCTCCGGCTTTTCAAGCAAAGCGAGCATTGGACCAAACGGCCCGCCTCAACTAAACTGTGGATAATAGACAAAGATGTCTGCCAATCAGAATTCTAGCTCCCGTGTTCTTGACCAATGACTGTAAAACGTTTTGTAGAAAAGAAGCGCATGCGTTCGGTTCGCGGTTAGATCAAATGCGATATGAAAGAAGATGGAGTTTGTCTCACCCGGTAAAGAAACACATTTACTTGAGAAAGGAATTAAAAACAAGTGGCGCTGGGCATGGCTAGAGGAAAGGGGACAAGACAAGAAGCTGGCGGAAAGTTTTACATAAGGGGGGCGCTGGGATTTCTTTGGGGGGCATTTGGTCGAAGTTAAATTTTACACCTTACAATCACAACAATACCAGTTTAGACTTTGAGCAACTTCCTAAAACTATATTGTGTAACATTAAAACATGCCTGGCTGCAACAGTATCGATGGTAGCTCTCCTTCTATTCAGTGTATGTAGCTTTTGGTGCAGTTCCGCTCCTGCTACTAGTAGCTTCACCGCATCAGGTCAGCGTTACAACGGCTGATGACGTTGCTGTGATTCAATTTGTCTGCTGTCTGATTTTCAAATATTTTATGTTTTATTCAGGATTTTTGTACATATGTTTTGGCAGTTCTGTGATCATGTCAAAGCAGCAACTTATACTAAAAAGTGTTTTATTTCCGTCTGGATGCTGCCCGCTTCCATGGAAGGACAACGGAAAATCGCTCTTATAAACTTGTAATTACTAAAATCATGATACCCTGACTTCGTATCCCTCTGATAAATGAACCCATTTAAATAAAGAAATCCCTCCATGGTGATACCACGATAGAGAGCGTTCATTGTATAGCGTTAACACCGGTGCTTTAAGTGACCACTTAAAGCACCGGTGTGCTATCACGCCCGGTATGAAACGGGCGTGATAGAACAACGGTACCACAGCACTTTTATTAAATGTCGATAATCAGAATACCGAAATTGTTTCCGTTGTTTTAAAAGGTTTATGTCAGTCTGCCTTTTACCCATCGATGCCCTCCCCCGCCGGCCCTCCCCCTAGGGGGTTAAAAAAAAAAAAAAAA
>NW_006800456.1:196701-198345 GCF_000485575.1 Poecilia formosa | reverse complement strand
GAAATACAGTTTAACATCTATGTTGAGGTTTTAGTTACCGACTCCTGAGAATTTTTCAAGTAGTTGGTGATTTATATTCATGCTCTTATTTTGAAGTGGGTGAAGACAGCGTGTGCAGCAGTTGCGTTTCCTCTCCTCTTTTTCTTTGAGAAACTTTATTGATCAAATAGATTAGCGGTTCTCAACGTGGGCGGTACCGCACCCCCGGGGGGCGTTCAGAGGACGGCAGGGGGTGCTGGCAGAAATTTTTTACAAAAGGGGGGCGCTGAGATTCCTTTGGGGGGCGTTTGGTCGAAGGTAAACTTTACACCTTAAATGCACAACAATACCAGTTTAGACTTTGAGCAACTTCCTAAAACTATATTGTGTAACATTAAAACATGCTTGTCTGCAACTGTATCGATGGCAGCTCTTCTATTCAGTGTTTGTAGCTTTTGGCGCAGCTCCGCTCCTGCTACTAGTAGCTTCACCGCATCAGGTCAGCGTTACACCGGCTGATGACGTTGCTGTGATTCACCTTGTCTGCTGTCTGATTTTCAAATATTTTATATTTTATTGAGGATTTTTGTACATATGTTTTGGCAGTTCTGTGATTATGTCAAAGCAGCAACTTATATTAAAAAGTGTTTTATTTCCGTCTGGATGCTGCCCGCTTCCATGGAAGGACAACAGAAACTCGCTCTTATAAACTTGTAATTACTAAAATCACGATACCCTCACTTTGTATCCCTCTGAAAAATGAACCCATTTAAATAAAGAAATCCCTCCATGGGTGATACCACGATAGATAGCGTTCATTGTATAGCATTAACACCGGTGCTTTAAGTGGTCCGGTACGAAACGGGTGTGATAGAACAACGGTACCACAGTACTTTTATTAAATGTTGATAATCAGAATACCGAAATTGTTTCCGTTGTTTTAAAAGGTTTATGTCAGTCTGCCTTTTACCCATCGATGTGCTTCCCGACCGGCCTGCACCTTAGGGGGTTAAAAAAAACAACAACAAAAAAGAAACAGGACGTGCACATTGCGCAAAACTCTGAAACAAGAGAAGGGACATAAAACGGAGCGACGAACTAGATGTGAATGATGGCATAAAAACAGAGAAGCCGACCCTGAACAGTGAAAAATCAACACATGATGTGAAACACATGACGATTAGGAGGCGCAGCAGGTGATGAGTGAAGATTACTGATGGTGAGTGTCAATAAACAATAAAATAAATCTAGCAACAGGAAAGAGACTAAAGTGGACATAGCAATAAACCGAGAGGATAATACTAATCAAAGGAAACTGATTGGAAATGAATCAAATGAACAAAATGCAAGAATAAACTAAGAAACTAAAGTAAATACAGAGGAATAAACTGGTATGGCAAGACCTTTCGTCTCAATATCTGTGCGTGTGTAAAAAAGATTTGTGTGTGTGTAAAATGATTTGTGCGTGTGTAAAAATATTTGTGTATGTGTGTGTAAAATGTTTTGTGCGTGCGTAACAGGATTTGTGCGTGTGTAAAAAGATTTGTGCGTTTGTAAAAAAATGTGTGTGTGTGTGTGTGTGTAAAAATATCTGTGCGTGTGTAATACTGGATTTGTAAACCTTAAAAATAAAATAAATCTTCTCCTACGCCTATACATGTTGAA
>NW_006800456.1:187413-195746 GCF_000485575.1 Poecilia formosa | reverse complement strand
TCATTTTGTGGAATATTTAACAACTAGAAAATGGCAAAGAGCAAGAATATTTTTCCACTCTGATTGGCTGCTGTCAGGCCTATCGATTTTAACTTGAATGTTCATTGCATTTTTTGTAGACATCTGTAAAAATAATTTCTATTCACATGGCTTTTTTGTTCTCTGGGAAATTATTTTGCAAAAACATTGACTGAAAGGACTCTTATTTAATGTTGAGGGATTTTTGCCTGTAAGGCTGACATTTCACATTTTGTTTTGCGTTAAAATGTACTGAAGTCTTATTTAAGTTTGAGTGTTTAGCTAATTTTATTAATTGTATTGTTAGAAGCAATTGTTTGCATTATTTAAAGACACTTTTTATTAAACTGTGGCAATAGCAACGGTATAGTTCATTTCCATCACCACTATGTTTCAGGCTCAGGATTTTTTTTTTTTACTTTAAGCCCTGTAATAAACATGAACAGTAAAATAAATAAATAAACTAATAAATTCAGTGTCTCTCACAATTAGACTAATATTTGTTGGGCTGTATGCAAAGTTTAAAGAATGGTTCAAAACCATAAAAAAGCCTGATTTAATTTTTATTTTTAAGTGTATTTTCATGATTTCTGAAAAGTGCTTTTACAACAAGTTGCCATATTCTACTTATCAGTCTAATTATTATGATTCGGAAACAAATAAAATATACTTACAATTAGTTATTTTAATCAAGGCACAGGTGATCTCAAAGGAACTGGAAGAATTAGTTTAATTATGTTATATAGGTATACTCATAGAGGAATGAAATGGTCCCATTATGGGGCTGAATTTAAAGCAACCTAAGCAGCAAAGACATTTGTGTTAATGTTTGGGATTTCATGCGGTGGGGAGACATTTTCTTGGAGGTTCAAAGAGTCCTTCAATAGATGCAGTGTTCAAAAACAATTTTTTGTGGTATATTTTTAAATAACCTGAGACCCCAAAATGCACCAAATTCAGAGAGTCACCCAATTACAAGTTTCAGTTTACATGAAAGGAGGCCTGCTCTCTTTTTAGTTATGTGCTGTAGATGAATATTCTCCAGTATGCCTCCATTGCCTCTGTTTCCTCTCAACTACCCCTCCAGTGCCAACAAACATGACATGTATTTTTATAGTTATTGGTTCATTGTTTTATGTTTGGATGCATCCTCCAGGCTTTTCTGCATCTCTGAATTTCTCCTTTTGGTCACGGAGATATTAAGATGATTCCAAATTGTCAGACTAAATGTGAAAGCTTTGGACACTGCTTCTGTTTCTGAACTAAACTCTCAGATTCAACTTCCTCTCTACTTCCATGAGAGCCAATTAGCTCAGAGGAGATCTTGCAGAAAATAAAACGCTCCTGTAAATCGTACAGCAGCTCCTTTTGATAAATCTATTTTTATTCAGACGAAACTGCCCTGTTTCCATTAAGTAAATTTATTTTTGTAATTTCAATTTATGCAATTCTGTGCTTAATGGAAACACAGCTGCTTTTACATTAATAAAAACCACATGACCAGACTCCTCCCCTCCTCATCCTGAAACTTACACACACATATCAACAAAATGATAAAATATTAATTGGCCATTAATATTTGCCCAGTTTTAATTGTAAAACTTATAAATAAATTAGAAACATCGGCTGATACCGCAGATATACGGAGCGTCCCTAACTTTCAGATTCTGGAGACTTTGTTATTGCATCAGTAACAATTACTTGGCATATTAATTTTGCCATAAACATTCACTAAAGGTCAGAACAGAAGTTTTACCTTTTATGAGCTGTAAATATTTAATCTCAGCACCAGATCCAGGATTTGCATCATTACTTTGCTCTGTGTTCTGCAGTTGTTGTTGTTTTTTTTTGTTTTTTTGTTTTTTTTTTACCACATTTTCCAATATGAGGATTTGCATTTAAAGTGCAAACTAAACTTGTTTAACAGACATTGCTGTTGTAGAATAAATTACTGTAACGAAAAGAAAAAGTAGTTCCTTGGAAGACTGGGGGTGTAAAATGAGACTTGCGTGATGAATGATAAGCGTGTTTTATTTTAGTGTCTTGCTGACTCTCCTGTGATAAATCTCAGTCCTGCGGTAGGAGATGAGCGATATGAACATGTTTCTATATCTGGTGTGGGAACATTAGGTGGATCAGTGGAGGTTCTCCTGGGATCACTCCATGGGGATATTAAATATAACCCAGATCAGCTCGAATATAATTGCATTCTGTATAATTTAACCTTTAAAGAAACTGCTTCAGTGCATCTGATCCCAGCTGGTGCGTCCACAGGTAAAACAGAAAAAGACTTTTCTTTTAAAGAGGAACTTTGTCAGAGTTTTTTGTCCTGACTCAGGCAGAATCATTTATCTCAGGAATCAGTCGGTTCCAATTTCTGAGGTTCTTTCTTCTCCAAATCGCATCATTCGCCTAGTGCAATTGGAGAAAAATATGTCAACATGAATTAAAATACTGAATATGCCATCATCCATGATTGAGTAGCATTCTTCTCTCTTTTTTTTTCCTTTTTGCTTTATCTCATTATTCATATTCCATAAATGCATTTTGTGCTTCTTTAAACTTCATTAGGTTGTCCTGGGGCACCAAATTTTTTAATGAAGTTTAATTAAAGCTTGTCAGTTCTCAGTACAGTTTATCTCCAAATTCAATAAAGACAACATGTTTTCACCAGCGCCGGTGAAACTTCAGCCACATTCACAGTGGAGAAAATGTTATAAACAGACCAATGATTTCCTCTTATTGTCCTGTTTACACTGAATCCCTCCAGTGTGAGTTACAACTCAATCAACATTTACACTGTAAAACATTTGAAGGTGGTTTAACTTGTAAATGAAAGTCCACCTGATGCTTTGAAAATGCAATTTAAGTAAACCAAAAATAGCATTCGTTTTGACTCAGAAATTAATGTTCATGGAATTGATTTAACAACAGGAGACAAGTTGTCGAAACATTGTTTTTTTAGTTGATTGATCTTGAATTGTGAGTTTTAATTTAAACCAAACAATGTTTTCACAATATGCAAGAAACACATTTCTCTATTATTTTCACTCATAATATCATGTTAAAATAACCACATATTTTACTTTAGAATAATTAAAATTATTGTTTCAAATTGCATGAACAAAATTTCTGATCTGATAATGAATTTTATCAAACATCACGATGAATTCAGCTCAGAAACATTTAGTGTGATCAGGACATTTATCCTCAAGCATTACAAACTGTCAGTTGCATTAAAATAAACATTTGGCTTAATAACACACACAAGAGTCAGATCAATGTAACACACACACTGGATTAAAAAAAAAACATGCCGCTAAGCATTCTGGAAATAAATAAAACTTCTTTTTCTTCTTTCAGTTTTTTTAAGTGCTAACCTAAAAATTCTAGTTTATTCAACAGTTCAACAGTTGAAGGTTTGATAAAATGAATAAAAAGTTAACACAACTTACTACTGTAAGTTTATCTTTCACAAACTCACACATTCAGATTCAAAATGTAAAACTCTAAATTTATTTGACTTAAAGAGCAGAAGATAGACACAACTACATTTGGTTCAAATGTTTTACTGTGTTCGAAGAAATCAAAGTAAATTAGCATTAATTCATATGTAGCAACATATGAATTAATGCTAATTAATGCTAATCACTCCTTCCATCTAACTCTAAATTGTTAGTCAAGAACGGTTTCTCAGAATGAGAACACTGATTACCATGGTTACAGACATGCTTCTGAATATGAAAACTTAACATCATGGTTATTGTGAGCAACTTGATCATGGTCATTAACATTATCATTACGTACCAGTTGTTAAGTGTATTTTATCAATCTTTACTTTATTCCAACAAACAAGGATTCGACATTTTGTAAATAACAAAAAATAATGAAACATCTCAGCACATCAGCCAGGAAGTCAAAGTTTTGGCACATATAATTCTTCAAAATGGACAATAACCATCAACACAGCCAAAATGATTATAAAATAGATTCTAAACAAAACAGTTAATGTTTTGGGCAGACCATCCTATAGAAAAGGTCAGCAAAATGGTCAACAAAAACACAAAAACCCACTAGTGTTATTTTAGCATTTAATAAACCAGAAGATTTCAGCGTGATTTACTGTGAATGAAAATAATTTGTCATTTTATGAAGCGTAATGCACAATCTGGTTTGAACTATATATTTGAACTGATACCCAAACACATGCTGACACACTGAACAGGGGTCCAGCCAAGGATCTAGTGACTCTGCTCTGTTTACACAAATTATTTCTTTATTCCTAATCCGGAATTTGTGAGGCTAGAAAGTGTTTCTGTGGCATTTTGGAGTTAAAGCCAGCGAGCAGAGGTAGATCTGCACAGAAGCAAACGACAGCTGCTCTAAATAGATGAGATACCGTTTTGAAAGCTGAAGGAAGAGCATCAACCAGACAGAGCAGCAGAACATCTGAAAACCCCAAAGTTTTCAAAACTTTTCTTCTCTTTTACCTCAGATCTTCAACACCAGCTTGTTTCTCTGCCATAAACAAACACACGTGTGTGTGTGTGTGTGTGTGTGTGTGTGTGTGTGTGTGTGTGTGTGCGTGCGTGTGCGAGCATTTGTGTATGTGTACTACAGCAGCGTCCAAGCTGAATGTGTTCATCGGTTCAATATGTTTTCCAGCTGTCTCTGTTGTGGTTAATTGGGTTTTATGTCCAAAAGAGCTTTCAAAAAGTGAAAGCTAAAGTATTGTTGTTGCATCAAGACAAGTATCTGAACTGTATGAGTTTCAATCTATATACTGTTATACTGCATGTTGTCTGACTCAATAGATGTTTTATTGCTGCTTCTTTTTCCTTTTATCTGAAAAATGAAGATCTGATTATCCTTCCCTGGATTTTATTATGGGTAGTGGAACAGTCATTATATTGTTTGGTTCCTAGAGATGAGTAGGTATCACCACAAGGGGGCGCCTATTCCCTTTTTTTGTTGTACTATTGTACAGAAGAAAAACTAATCTTCCACTTAGTTGTACAAGAGAACATAGGTGATGATGAGGTGCAGAGCGGTAAATTAACGTTACTTTTCTCATGTATGAAAATATAATGTTTAGTACCATGGAGATCTGGCTTTACGTGGACAAAGTTAAATAAATTGAAAGTGTGGAATACTGAGTCCTGCTGTTTTGGGTTAAAGTGGCTAACCACCGCTGCTAACTCCTTCTCCAACCTCTCGCCACACTGTCACAGTAGGTATGTGTCTACATCAGGGGTGGGCAATCCTGGTCCTCGAGGGCCGGTGTCCTGCAACTCTTAGATGTCTCTCTGATCCAACACACTTGAATCCAATCACCTCCCAAGTGCAGTCAAGTTCTCCAGAGTCCTGCTAATGATCTCATTATTTGACTCAGGTGTGTTGAAGTAGAGATACATCTAAAAGTTCCAGGAGATCAGCTCTCGAGGCCTGGAGTTGCCCACCCCTGGTCTACATGGTCTCTAGGTGGCACTGATGTCGACATTCATTGACAAGACAGAACATCCTGAGTAACCTTGATCATAGCTTATGTTTTCTTGCCTTAGTTTACAGTTTAATCTTTGCTCCACAGTTTTAGTTCTAACATCACATTATGGGTCTGGCAGAGCTGGGACCAAACTAGTAAGTGATAGTGGGGATACATGCACTGGACTGCTGTGTAATATTTTGTAAAAATAGCCAGATGCTTCAAGGCAGATTTACCATAAATGGAGTTTTGTCAAGACTAACAGACATATTTTGCAAAACTGAGACTTTCTGCAGTGCAGCGGGATTTCAATAGAATTTGGAAGCAAATTGGATTCTTTATGATTGGATTGATTTGATTATGTATTTTTGTGTATAAACCTGATCCATTTACATAGTGATGTGCTTTGCGGTGGCAGCTAGTGCATTGGTACAATGTGAACAGCTTAGAGGGCAGAATTATGTATTTTCCAGGAACATAGTTGCTTTATTATGCTTTAAAATGGAACTGTGTTAACTTCAGTTCATATAAAAGTTCAATCTATATCAAATATGACTGAAAATAGGAAGCAAAGTTTCTTTTAGCACCTTGAGATTGGGCAACTGTCTCTTTAAAAAACCCCTGCTCTTTCTGAAACACCACCTTCAGGAATTCATCACATCATTGCTCCTCTATTAACCCTTTGACAACATTTTTATCAGCATTGCACTGAAAAGTAGCTCCTACAATGAGCTCAGCAGATGCATTTCAACCAGGGGTTTGCTGATTACTGCTGGCTAGTTTGAAGGAGCAGAGAGTGGGAGAGCTGCTCTGAGGCAGAAGCTTGGAAGCTGCAGCTCTGAGGTAGAGCTTTGTCCTTGAAGGCAGAGCTAGGTCTAACCAGTCGTTTTGGACAGCTCAGTGGTTGCCATTTAGTTTAAAAGATTTCTCAAACATAGATGAAGGAATCAAAGAATTAACACTTTTTAAAATTCTTTTTGATGAGGGAATAGTATTACAACATGACAAAGTTTGAAAAAGTCAATTTGCCCATTTAATGGAACTGAACATCCAGATTGTTCTGTAAAGTCTCCTTTCAGAAAGGTTTAATAGCTGCAATCCAAATCTGAGCTGGCGTTCATGAGCAGGGCAGTCTTACTCTTCCCGCATTACTGTTAGCAATGTGGATGTAAATTAAAAACAACCCATACATCTGCATCCTGTTTCACTTCCAGGGGAAGGGGCTTTGGAACTTTGAGAGAGGAGCTAAAACACTATCCGTCCTCTCCTTGGACACAGCAGCTATAGGATGGGACGACTGTCCAAACAAAGCACCCCCGCCGACAACCCCCAGAGGCCTGGAATCTGCTAACAGTGTGCTGCTGCGGTTACGCCGCTTAAGCTTTTAATCACTAAAGCAAACACAAACACAGCCTCATTTATGGATGTTCTTAAGTCATTTATAAAGCAAAACATAACCAGATTTACCGGCTCTGTGAGAAGAAGCTGAGGTCACACGGTGGACGATGTTATTGTCTTTGTCCATAGCTTCATGCTTTATGTTCCCTCTCTCCCAACAAGTGGGGCCAGCTCACTTGGAAAAACAGCGAATGAGAACACAGCGAGGAGCTGGCAGTCCAACACAGAGAAGTTATTGGAGGCAGGGAGGAAATAAGGGGTCTGGGAGAGATGAGGAGCAGAAAGGGGGGGGGGTAAATTGGGTGCTAACTCAGGTTAATGCTAGAGGTTCTTACCACTAAATCAAGGCAGGAGCGAGAGAAGTGGAAGGGAAAATAGAGAAGAAGAAGATTTTTGATTTTTAACAAAACATTTATTGTACAATTATCTTACAAAAAAATTCAGACTTTACACAATTAGATATACAAACAGAAAAAACAAAAAACACTCACAAAACAACAAAAAAAATATTTTCATCAGCAGCTTGTTAAATACTAATTATTTTTCTTCAGAAACGTTTTACAATTCTTGAAACCCCACAATTTCAAGAAGCTATTTAAATCTCCAGTGGCTCTGTGGAAGCAAAATTCCAACCTTAACCTGGCCTTACATTTCCACATTACATTTCCACAGAGCGACGGCATCAAGCTGAGGTCCATCCTGCAACTTGTCACATCGTGTTTTATAAATAGACATTTTTGCTTCTGAAATTAAATAATTTAAAAGGCGTAGCTCGACTGTAATGCACACCGTATAAGAAAATAGAATCAGTAAAAACCACGCTAAAAAGACAAAAAAAATCTCGCTAAAAAATTTAAAAGACTAGTCAAACGTGTACAATCCATAAAAATGTTAAAAACACTTGTAACACAGTTGAGAAGGGTATTATATGTATATTAGATGAATGGGCCAATAGGTTCGACTATCGGAGCATGGTGGGGTGTTTAAATGACACACAAAGGCAGTTAAATTTAAAAAAAAAAAAAAAAAAAACTGGCTTTAGTGACATAAACCATGAAATTATCAAACAGTTATACAAGACACACAATTATGAAAATAAACTTACACACAATAAAATACAAAAAATAATACAAATACTTGGCCAAGTGCTAGTTCTCAGTTTTGAATATTTTGGGTGCACCCTGGTAATCTGAATTCTAAATCGTAATAGGCAACAGACTAATCAATTTCAGTTTCAATTAGGTTCAACTCGACACCGTTCACATGAGGAGAATTTCCTACACAGCAGTTGGTTATAAAGTTTCAAATAAAAACTGGTCCAAAAGATAAGGTCAGAAATTCTAGGATTAAACAATAAGAATGAAAAATGTCAGTTGTCTCACTCATAACCAATTGTGTGTGAAGATGTGGGAGGTACAGGCCTACAACACCGAGG
>NW_006800456.1:176488-186978 GCF_000485575.1 Poecilia formosa | reverse complement strand
ATCTCAAAGCGACACGTTAGGGACAACAATATGGTGGATCTTAGTCCGGACCCGTGTGGCTCTAGATAGTGTAATAAGGCCTATTTTCCATGCTTTCACCTCAATAATATGAGCTTTCATCATGAACAAAGTAAGAATATACTGTAATTTAGGCTTTACCTTCAACTGAAGGAAGAACGAAATGAACTTAAACCAGTAGCCATTAGAGCTAAACTAGTAGCCGTTAGCCGTTAGAGCCAACGAGCTAGCTCCAACGGTGCTCAGCAGAAAAAGCAAATTCGTCCCTCTTCCCTTTTCACCTCACACCTCCGGCCCAGAAGTCAGATGATAAACAGCCACTATCTGGGAAAGCGTTTGTTTAGATTTGTATAACCGGTTCGGTTTAACACAGGAGACTCTCACGCTGCCCAGCTAAACCGTTTCCTCCTCATGGCGGATCTCTCTCGTTTACACACACAATGCTGCGGATACGGGGAAGAAAGGCGAGGCTTGCAGCGGCAGTCTGAATTCTGATTGGTTTAAACACACTGGAAACTAAACTTTCTATTGGCTAGGTAGACCACCTAGCTTCCCTAACCTCTGTTTCTTAAAGAGGCATCCCCATTTTATGTGGGTTACACACTCTCGGACAAACTGCAAAACGGACACTCATTTAAAACCCCAGGACTGATGACCGATAAAAATGAGTTCATAGCAATGGCGCCATGAAGGATTCTCCATTGTAGGTCATCAGTCCTCTTTTTTATTGGAGGCTTCTATAAAGTCCTCCGCTGTGGTTTCAGTTCTCCAAATTTGCCACTCCAGACACAACTTGGCCTTCTGTTAAGAGTCCTTCTGTTCACGATTTTAACACAGCATTTGTACAGTGCCTTTGGACTAGCTTTACAGAAGTCCATTTCTGGTACATCACTCTGGAGCAGGGGCCCAGTGTCTTTCTCGAAACCTGGATCTAGGACCATGTCCGGAAACGGATCCTTCGGGTCAGGCAGGCACTCTTTTGTTGCTTGTAGTTGCAGCAGCCGCCTCTCCTCAGCCGTCAGTCGCTATTTCAGTCGCTCCAGGAAGCGCTTTCCTAGTCTGGCGGACCTGACTCCAAGCAGCGAGACAACCTCCAGGACGCCAGAAAACTCTGGACTGGCTACCTACACTAGACGCCGCAGGATCACCGTCCCAGATCTGGACAAGACCTCTGACAGTCCAGGCATGCTGCTGTCGCTGACGTCCAGTTTTGCTCCGCACACTAGTGGTTCTTCTAAAACCCAATGCAGAGAATTACATGTTTTTACTCTTTCCAATTTAAAAAGAGCACAGGATTTAAAAACATCCTGATAAAAACGAGGCAACCCTTTCAACTTTAAGAAACTAAAATCCGTTAAAAACAGAGCAACATCCAGCTCCCAAAAATTAACACGTCTAAGGATGCAACTGGCCACATCTGTCCACACAGGAGAACCTGTTAAATATTTCTGTAAAAACTGTAAATGAAAAGTAGCTGTTCTACTGGCCAGGTGAACAAGGCCCTGGCCCCCCTCCTCTCTCGATAAAAACAACACAGACTGTGGCACCCAGTGTAGACCAGTCCAGAAGAAGTCGACCATTTCCGACTGTATTTTCACTAGTAGACCAGGTGGTGGGTCTAGGACAGAAAGCTTGTGCCACAGCTGTGATGCTACAAGGTTGTTTAGGACCAGCACTCTACCTCGATATGACATTTGAGAGTGCAGCCATTTCCATTTTGACAGTTTATTTTTTGCTCAACATTTTCCCAGTTTTTGCTTACATATTTGCTGCCTAAAAAAAACACCAAGATACTTAAAACCATCTCTTTACCAGATAAGACCTCCAGGGAGAACTGGGAGCCCAACAGACCACTCGCCAACGGCCAGGGCTTCACTCTTTCCCCAGTTCACCCTCGCAGCAGACAGTACAGAGAACTTTTTGTGTTCTTGGTTAAAATATTGACATCTTGCTGATCTTTTATAAAAACAACAACATTGTCAGCGTAGGCAGATAAAACCATATTGTTGCTAAAACCAGGTAAAACCAGACCATAAAGACTTGAGCGTATTTTCTGGAGGAGGGGTTCCAGGGAGAGTGCGTAGAGCATCCCTGACAGCTCGCAGCCCTGTCGAACGCCTCTACACACCCTAAAAGGAGCACAGAGGCTACCGTTGATCTTCAGCTCACTCTCAATGTCACTGTACAGTACCTGGATCTTGGCAATAAGACCCTCGCTGAACCCAAACCCCCTCATGGTTTTCCAGAGGAAGCGTTGTTCAATGCGGTCAAATGCCTTTTCTTGATCTAGTGAAATCAAGCCAATTTGTAAACCCAATGAACCGGAGATCTCCAAAACATCCCGAATCAGGTAGATGTTATCTACCATGGACCTGCTGGGGCGCAATAGGTCTGATCCCGGTGGATGACCTGCTCCATAGTTTTCCCCAGCCTAGTGGCCAGAGCCTTGGAGAGGATCTTGTAATCGGTGCAGAGGAGGGACACAGGGCGCCAGTTCTTGATGTCCTGCAAGGTTACCCTTTTTGGGCAGCAGGGTGATGACCACCCTGCGGCAGGACAAGGGGAATGAACCAGTGGACAGACTTTCATTATAGACGTCAAGCAGGTCTGTGGCCAGAATGTCCCAGTAGGCCTTGTAGAACTCGACCGTGAGCCCGTCAGCGCCCGGGGACTTCTGGCCCTGCATACTCAGGAGGGCTGTGTGGAGTTCCTGAAGCCCCAGAGGGCGCTCCAGCTCGGAGTTGGTCTCCTCGGAGACCTGGGGTAGTTCATTGCATCCCTGAACAGTTCCTCATTCTCCTTGTATTCGCTGTGGAACAGAGAACGGTAAAACTCCACAGCCCTCCTCCTGATCTCACCTGGTTCACTCAGTTGCTGCCCTGTGTCCAACAGCAAAGAGTGGATCAGCTTCCTCTGCCCGCGCTTCCTCTCCAAGCTGAAGAAAAAGCCAGAGGGAGCATCCATCTCCATGATATTCTGGATCCAGGACCTGACCAATACGCCTTGGACTTTGTTTTCCAGCAGGTTTGCTAGTTAGCCTTTTAGATTTGAGAGCTTCAATATGCTCTCGATTTCCTGTGGATTCACTAAGTCGTTCTAATTCCACAATGTTTATCTCCAGATCTCTGATAGATCTGGTAATGTCACGGGTGACATTCAGAGTGTTCTGCTGACTCAGCAGTTTTATCTGTACTTTTCCATAGTCCCACCACTGTTTAAGACTAGTAAAATCAGACTTTCTTTTTCTAAAACCAGTCCAAAAATAATGTAAAATCTCTTTAAAACCCTGATCATAAGTTAGGGCTGAGTTAAAATGCCAGTAAGCGTTTCTAGGTAAAATGTTTCTGATAAAAACACTACCTAAAAGCAACGAGTGATCTGTAAAAGCCACTGGTAAAATCTGGCATGTTTTAAACACGTTAAAATGGTGTTTAAAACAATAAAAACGATCAAGACGAGCTAAAAAGATTCGGTTTTCTTTAATGTGGGAGCCTGGAGCCTGCGTGCATCCTTCTTCATACATCCACCAGGCCATGAGACGAGACCAGCTGCTGCAGAGCATGTTGGGCTGCAGAGCATGTTGGGCCACTGGATGCGGCCCAACATGAGTTTGCGGTCTAAAAACTCATTTTCAGTGCAATTAAAATCCCCTCCTATAAAAACATAGTCCTCAGACCCACAATCACCCTACCTTTACCAAATTTTTTCATAAAAACGCTTTTTCTCTGCATTGGTGATTGGAGCATAAATATTAATAAAAACTATACTAAAATGATCAAACTTTATCTTGACTAAAAGACATCTCCCCTGAATGACATGTTGAACATCAGTACAGTTTGGGGTGAAAGCTCTGGAAAAAAGGAAGCCCACCCCTGCACTCTGGGAGATGCCGTGGCTTAAAATGACCTCCCCCCTTCACACTCTGCCCCAGTCTGTCTCTATTAAATGATCACTGTGCGTTTCTTGCAGGTAAATTACATCAATTTTCTTTTGGTTCAGCGTTTGATAAATCAAAGCATGTTTTTCAGCCTCCCTCACCCCGTTAAGATTCAAAGATGCTATTTTAAAAGAATCCATATTGGGTAAGAAGCTAAAAACAAAATACCAAAAGACTATAAAAAATAATGAAGTGCTGCTGTGCATTATTTAAATCAAAGTTGTTTTCTAACTTTGGTCATTATTTTCTTTAGTCTAAAAACTTCTGAATCTGTAAAACCTGATACAGATACCTTTACCTGATACCTGATAGGTATCAGATAAAGACCTGATACCTCCGCCGCAACTGCGGGGCCCGCCACAGCCGCCGCGGGCTCCTCCGCCGCGGCAGCCTCATCAGGTGGGTCCTCCACCTGCTCAGAAACAGTGGGCTGCTGCTTTGCCGCACAGGCAGGGCCGGCCCAGTCCCTGTCGGGACACATTTTTACAATGTGCCCCTCCTGACCGCAGCCAAAGCACTTCACTAACATAATGAACAACTTTTGAGTTGATAGTTTTCATTATTTCTTAACTCTATATTTATAAGTAAGAAACATTAAAATAATTATTTAATATTTAATTTGTATCAACCTATATATGTAGTCAGAACTTTAAACTCAAACCTTACAAAATAAACAGAGACAAAACATTTTCATTAAAATGTATTTATTACAATAACATATGCAGAGATTCAGCCAATGTTTGGGGAATCATGAAAAAAATATTCTTATAATTTATGTATATAAAAGATGAGGAGACAGTGAAGAAGACAATGCCAGGAGGAAAAAGAGGATCACTGGGAGATTCTGGGAAGCTGCATCCAAACCTGGAGCTGAGGCCTCTCCTCCTAAGAGCCGCCCGTATTAAACAATAAAAAATAAATATAAAAAAAAAAGTTCACACTGCACATCAGAAGCAAATCGAAGGGAAGAATATATTTCACACACACAAATAATATGAATTTACAAACTACAAAAAGATCAGAGGAAGGGAATAGTAACTGGTATTGGATGATGTCAATGTTTAGAAGATACTAACATCTTCAGAAGTATCGAACTCTCCAGAGAGGAATATTATATTTTGACACACGTATCAAACAGTATATATGCAAACACATTAAACTCTTCATGTCACACTTTCAGATGCTACGATCAGATATCAAGCAGCAGAATACGACAAGATGACTTGCCCAGACCGCGGTTGGCAGGGTAAACACGCTCCACCTGCCCGCTGAGCCTGGAGCCGCCTGGCCCCGTTAGTGGAGCTACGCTGCTCCGAAAACTCCGGATTATATTTCCAACTGCACATAACTAAGTGCGTAAATTAAGCTATAAGGGCTACTTTCTAGCCTCAAAACATCTTAAAACAACTTTTTGTGACAAATTAATAGTGTACTTACTTCTGTTTGTCGCTGCTGGAGGCGCAGTTAAATGGAAGCCATCTTGCTGGTCCAGAGACGAGACTGGTATGGCTGCAGTGGAAAGCCACTCCCCTGTGCTCTGGCCTTTCAAAATAGAAAACTTAACTAAAAACTCAGGCTAACCATTTTTCTCGGTGACCAGATGTCCGGTATTATTTGTTTCTCACAGGAGCATTACTTAAACTGACTTGCGGCTGGCAGAAAATACTACAGTATATAGCCTGAAATGAACGAGCTTGTCTCCCTGCAGCCTGTATAATGTGTGTGATACGGTCCCTGTATAAGCTGGACAGAGAGAACTTCCGGGACAGACCGCTTGTCAAAAATGAAATAATGAAAACCGAAATTGACAGCTCATTTTCTTTTTTATTTTTGCAATTGCCGTTTTTCTAATTTTGTTTTAAAAACGAAAAAAACAAAAAAACACATGCTTGTTTTGTTTTTGCAATTTTATTTTGAAACGAAAAAACCAAAGAACGAACCGTACATGAATTCTTTAGTCATAATCAGATTCTGCAGGTTGATAACATCGACATTCTCAATTTATCCTCGACTGTGCATAGTGCTTCATATCTAGTAATTCATATATTTCAGATTAAAAAAGAAATCAATTTAAATTTAAATCTTTTTTCTGGTTAAACTCCTTTGTGAAAATTCAATTTGTGCAGCACTTTGGGTCTATCCAGGTCACTGCTGCCCATACAGTCTACAACAGGATTTATGGATATTCCACAGTTATTTATAAACTTAAACGTTTGATTTGAAAAAGTATTCATACCCCTGACCATTGAGAGGGTCTGTCATTGAGAGGCCTCTGTGAGGCGGAACCTTGGAAACTGCAGCTCTGAGGAGGAGCTTTGTCTCATAGGCTGCGCTAGGTCCATCAAGACGTTTTGAACAGCTGAATGGTTGCCATGGGAGACTAAAGGATTCCTCAAACACACATAAAGAAATCAAGGCAACACTTCAAGAATGTTTTAACTAACAAAATAACATTATATCCCAATGTTAAACTTCAAAAAAGTCAATTTTACATAATACTGTCCCTTTAAGAAATATGCCTGCCATGTGAGGTGTGGAAGTTGGGACCACTCTGATCTAAAGTCTAAGATATTCAACATGGTGAATATCTTGGTCCGATATCGTGTGTGTTGTTCCCCTGAGGACAAATGGGAAGGAACCCCGATGAGCCAATCAGAAAGCGAGGTGACAGAAACATGGAGAGGAACCCAAAATACAGAAGACAAAACAATTGGCATTACGAACCTGACAGTCCAGTGGAGACGACTTTGTATTGGATTTTTTCTGTTAGATATGGGTCACAAACTACAGCTGTTGCTTGTTCCTCGACCGTTTGCCCTCTTACGGTAGTTAGTCTGCCTAAACTGCCTTTAAGAGTGAATGTGAACTTTCTCATCTGGAGTTTTTCGTCTTTGGCATCAGCAGCCTCCCTCTATCCGCACTACATGCAATCTACATTATGCAGGGTGGTGAGAGGATGTAGTGGTGAAATGGAGCAATAACATCTCTAATCAGATCTGTAAAAACTTCAGCACCTCAGGTTATTCACTGCATTTCTGGACCACACATCTTTCCAACTCTGGGAAGAAGACGAAAAAAAAGTTTGAAGCATCAAATGTCCTTGAGCCAGAGAAAATGAGACCAGAGAAGAGTTGGGTTGACTGTCCAGCCTGAGGGAACCCGTCTCTCAGACTCTGAGGTTCCAGGCTTTCACAAGAATCTGAGCTTCAGTGCAGCACCTGCTTCTGATGCTGAAGTTTTTGAACAAGCAGAACTTTGATGAACATACAAAAGATTTTAATATTAAGTAATATTAAGGAAAGTATTCCTATGATAGTTTTTATCTAATGTTAGGGTTCTTCAGGTGAATAAAGGCCCTTCTTATTGATCTGGTACCGTAGAATGCATAAATGGATCTCCAGCTAGTCAGGGTAGCAGATTTTCCTGGAATGTTGAAAACTTCAGTGCAATGTGCGTCACGATTTAGAGATATAAAGTATACAGAGGCAAGTCTGTTACTGAACTTAGAAGTTGCACAAATATGACATTGAACCCCCAGTATCAGGAGATTTGGGGTCAACAGCTGAAATTCACAAGGACTTGACACTTCCTCTAAAAATGCTGAGTACTGCCCATTTCAATAGTTTAAACACCAAATATAACTTAATGTGCATAACTACACACAACCACTTTAACATTACTGGAGAAGGCGGTTTTGGGATTGAAATGAAGGATTTTGTCACAAGATATGCAGGTAATCGGTATGCTCGACATTGCAACCTTAACCGTCTGTGGATGATGCGTTCAAAGTGTCATAAACGGTGGTTTGTGGTGAGGATGTGGACGCA
Source organism: Poecilia formosa (assembly GCF_000485575.1). Lineage (NCBI taxonomy): Eukaryota > Metazoa > Chordata > Actinopteri > Cyprinodontiformes > Poeciliidae > Poecilia > Poecilia formosa. The sequence goes on along the minus strand of NW_006800456.1, from coordinate 179,196 downwards.
GGCGGACCCAGGAGGTAGGTGAAAATGATGAGTTTATTGATAATAATCTAAAGCACGGAACAACGGAGAACAGCACGGGGAAACACGCAATACATGACATACGACAAGGATCCGACGAGAGACAAGGACAACAGGTGGGTTTAAATACACACGGGATAATCAAGGGGATGAGACACACCTGGGAAACAATCAACGCGGAGGACAGGACAGAGACTTACAGGAAAACGGGACTGAACACAGAAAATCTCAAAAATAAACACACAGAAACACGGATCATGACACAAAGCCTGCGTAGGCACAGAATGCGTACAATACTTTAGAGAATGTCACCAACTTGATGTCTTCATTTAATCTCATTTGGACCTCTGCTAAAAGGGTATTTACATACACCACTGTACTGTGTAATCACACTCCATATGGTAATACAAGAAACAGTGTGGGAGTAACTTAACATGGGAGGTACTGGGTGGTAGGAGTCTGGTTATCAACTCACTGATTCAACACAGGCGACAATAATTTCATGTAAATAGGAGAAATTCAAACACAGAAATCAGGCGAAAGGCAAAAATCACCAAATTAATGACATCACTAATCTCGTCTAACAATATTACATCTCAAAGTAAAGGTAAATGAGATAAAGGAGATCCCTGATTAAGGTTTGACCTTTATGTCATTCCAGCTGCAACATTGGTGGTCATGCAAGATTCTGGGAGGTGAAGAAGAATAAGAGTAGGTTATGTTTACACCATGTTACCATGGAAATCCAGTTGGGTTAAAAGAAAATCCTAATCTATGACTCTGTAAGTAACAAATTGTAATTTATAGCACAAATCTTAAGTCATGTGATTTCAAAACAAACCTAAATTATCATGACCCCTCCACCACCGTGCATCACATGTAGGATTAGGCACTTTGATCTGTTTTACAGAGTCACTGGTCGGCAACACCTTATTATAGAGTTAGGACTCACTTAATGAAACCAACGCAGTACATAGAGTCTTCATCTAGCGGCTGTGTTTTAATAAGCTTACAAGGAAAAATATATATTTTAATAATTGTATTCACTGTCAAACCATAACATAAAAAAATTAAAATAGAAAATAGGCAGAGGGAGAGGGAGGGCCTCGGGAATTGGGACAGAAAATCAGGAAGTGGAAGGCCAAACACAGTTTACTTGATGATTTCTTGGCATCAATAACTTAGCATCTTCTGTCCTGCTGTTCTGTCTCCAAATTCACCGTGATCAGTATTCCTCCCACAATGCCCTCTGCTGCTCAATTTATTCACTCACCACAACTGACCCAGTTACAATCCACAGAGGAAAGGGCAAGGGAAGAAAGGGAAGAATGGGAAGAAAGGGGGAATGATGGGAATGGTGAGCAGGAAGGACCAGGAGGTTTTCACTCATTAACAGGCAGAAGTTTCAACAATAAGACATAAAAACACTCAATTTATAATTATGGTTTTGTGGGTCTGGCGCAGCATGAAAACAACAATGCCTCCAGTATTTAGGAAGAGTTTGAACGAAAATGTTTCATTTGTGAAAGTGAACACAGTCACGTCTCTTTAATTGTTCCTTTAGCTGCTCGATGTGACGTCATCAGCACTGCTCTGCACATTTCATTCAGTTTTCATTCCATCACGCTGAATGCTGAGCAGCAGCGTCTCACTCAGCCCTGAGTGAAGCGTCGTCTCTGACTCTCCTGTTTTCTTCTCACCAGTTTGGAGCAGCCAGACAGGCGGCTTTAGGTGGCTCTGTGTCATGCATCATCTCCAGCTTTGCTTTTTAATGAGAAACAACCAAAGTGATGCAATGCAGCACAATGTGGCTGCAACTGAGAGATGCATGCCAACAGATATGATTAGATCACTCACTATCCGGGCTGTTTGTGTCTGTCAAGGAGGCATAAGGAGGAGTCGCGTCGCTGTGATCCGAACGCCATGCCTGGTATTGGAAAACCTTCTGCACACAAGACTGATGACTCACACACCACTGTTTATTAGAACATTTATTCTTTTACCTTAACCCTGTTTACATTACTTCTGTCAGTTATAGTTTTTCCTTTATTCGGATTTAGGTCTAGTCCAAACATAGCCTGATATCTGAAAATTTATAATTTGTTTTGCATTTTGGCTTTCATTCACACAAAAACTCATTTAATATCATTAAAAATGACTATTTATCAACATTTTAAACAAAGTGAAAACTCTGTATTTGTGTTTGTGTGTCTACATGGAAAACAGTCTTAGGGTCCCATGCATTACAGTATGTGACAAATAATCCGCCAATAAATCCACATACTTTCATGACATGATTTCCAATCAATATCATCTTGTGTTTTATTAGCTTTTATATTCTAATATGCTGCAGGTCAACCTCCAGGGACCATATTTAATTCCTAACAGGAAGTTATGGTTATTTTGACGCATTCTGATTGGCCGACATAGGTTTTAGCTTTGTTCTACACTGACCCCTATGGATTTGGCATGTTTAAAACAACAGTGATGGAAATAGTTAATGTGAATGAGAACTTTTCTGGAACCAACCAACCCTGTGTGAGCCATGTTATTTTTAAATATGATTTGTTTTCATGAAGACATGGCCACATGTGTAGAGGCTCTGAACTGCAAAATGGTTTTAAGATATCCTTAATGCTGTGAACAACAAGTTGAATAGTAAAGCACCTCTTATGCACTGTGTAGATTTG
>NW_006800456.1:169104-174228 GCF_000485575.1 Poecilia formosa | reverse complement strand
CCCTCTCAGACCATAAAACACACATTCATATTTGCCCTGAACCCCCCTATCTGCGTTAAATGGTTCGTTCCTGCTTGGAGCGCTTGACTGTGACGTATGCAGCTACAGTCAGTAGAAGCTCCAGCTGAATACAGCGGCGACTGTGGCAGCTACTGTGCTGCTAAGAAAAGTTATAAAATCAGGTTTTCAAAAACAAAATAGAGAGAGGGAGAGAGAGAGAAAAAGGCAAGAATGTTAATTTATTACCCAGATTTTCTCCAAGAGAGGTGGGTAGACTGTGTGAGATTATCAACCATTTAGCATAATTACCTCTCCTTGGGCTGCCACCTTATCGTGGTGGAGGGGTTTGAGTGTCCCAATGATCCTAGGAGCTACGCTGTCTGGGGCTTTATGCCCCTGGTAGGGTCACCCAAGGCAGACAGGTCCTAAGTGAGGAACCAGACAAAGTGTTGCCTGAAAGACCCCTTATGACAGAAAACAACTTTGGATCTGGCGTTCCCTCGCCCGGACGTGGGTCACCTGGGCCCCCCTCTGGAGCCAGGCCTGGAGGTGGGGCACGATGGCGAGCACCCGGTGGCCGGGCTTTTACCCTTGGAGCCCGGCCGGGCTCAGCCCGAAGAGGAGATGTGGGTCCCCCTTCCAATGGGCTCACCACCTGTCGGAGGAGCCAAAGGGGTCGGGTGCTGTTTGTTATTGTCGGCAGCCAAGGGAGGGAACCCTGGCGGTCTGATCCTCAGCTGCAGAAGCTGGCTCTTGGAACGTGGAACGTCACCTCTCTGGTAGGGAAGGAACCGGAGCTAGAGTGCGCGGCTGAGAGGTTCCGGCTAGAAATAGTCGGCCTCACCACGACGCATGGCTCTGGTTCTGGAACCAGTCTCCTTGAGAGGGACTGGACGTACTTCCACTCTGGAGTTGCCCACGGTGAGAGGCGCCGGGCAGGAGTGGGCATACTTGTTGTCCCCCATCTTGGCGCCTGTACGTTGGGGTTTACCCCGGTGAACGAGAGGGTAGCCTCCCTCCGCCTACGGGTGGGGGCACGGGTTCTGACTGTTGTCTGTGCTTATGGGCCAAACAGCAGTTCAGATTACCCACCCTTCTTGGAGTCCTTAGAGGGGGTACTGGAGAGTGCCCCTCCTGGGGACTCCCTTGTTCTACTGGGGGACTTCCACGCTCACGTGGGCAATGACAGTGAGACCTGGAGGGGCGTGGTTGGGAGGAACGGCCCCCCCCCCGACCTTAACTTGAGTGGTATTCTGTTGTTGGACTTCTGTGCTCGTCACGGATTGTCCATCACGAACACCATGTTCAGGCATAAGGGTGTCCATATGTGCACTTGGCACCAGGACACCCAAGGCCGCAGTTCGATGATCGATTTTGTCACCTTTTCATCGGCTCTGCAGCCATATGTCTTGGACACTCGGGTGAAGAGAGGAGCTGTCCACTGACCACTACCTGGTGGTGAGTTGGCTCCGGTGGTGGGGGAGGAAGCCGGTCAGACCTGGCAGGCCCAAACGTGTAGTGGGGGTTTGCTGGGAACGTCTGGCGGAGTCCCCTGTGAGACGGAGCTTTAACTCCCATCTCCGGCAGAACTTAGAACACGTTCCAGGGGAGGTGGGGGACATTGAGTCTGAGTGGACCATGTTCCGTGCCTCCATTGCCGAGGCAGCTTATCAGAGCTGTGGCCGCAAGGTTGTTGGTGCCTGTCGCGGCGGCAACCCTCGAACCCGTTGGTGGACACCTTTGGTGAGGGATGCTGTCAAGCTGAAGAAGGAGTCCTATCGGGNACCTTATCGTGGTGGAGGGGTTTGAGTGTCCCAATGATCCTAGGAGCTACCCTGTCTGGGGCTTTATGCCCCTCGTAGGGTCACCCAAGGCAGACAGGTCCTAGGTGAGGAACCAGACAAAGTGCTGCCTGAAGACCCCTTATAACAGAAAACAACTTTGGATCTGGCGTTCCCTCGCCCGGACGCGGGTCACCTGGGCCCCCCTCTGGAGCCAGGCCTGGAGGTGGGGCACGATGGCGAGCACCCGGTGGCCGAGCTTTTACCCTCGGAGCCCGGCCAGGCTCAGCCCGAAGAGGAGATGTGGGTCCCCCTTCCAATGGGCTCGCCACCTGTCAGAGGAGCCAAAGGGGTCGGGTGCTGTGTGTTACGGGCGGCAGCCAAGGGAGGGGACCCTGGCAGTCTGATCCTCAGCTGCAGAAGCTGGCTCTTGGAACGTGGAACACCACCTCTCTGGTAGGGAAGGAGCCGGAGCTAGTGTGTGAGGCTGAGAGGTTCCGGCTAGAAATAGTCGGCCTCACCACGACGCATGGCTCTTGTTCTGGAACCAGTCTCCTTGAGAGGGACTGGACGTACTTCCACTCTGGAGTTGCCCACGGTGAGAGGCGCCGGGCAGGAGTGGGCATATTTGTTGTCCCCCATCTTGGCACCTGTACGTTGGGGTTTACCCCGGTGAACGAGAGGGTAGCCTCCCTCTGCCTACGGATGGGGGCACGGGTTCTGACTGTTGTCTGTGCTTATGGGCCAAACAGCAGTTCAGATTACCCGCCCTTCTTGGGACGTTGTGGGCCGGTGGGCGGAATATTTCGAAGACCTCCTCAATCCCACCAACATGCCTTCTGTTGAGGAAGCTGAGCCTGGGGACTCTGGGTTGGGCTCTCCAATCTCTGGGGACAAGGTCGCCAAGGTGGTTAAGAAGCTCCTCGGTGGCAGGGCCCCGGGGGTGGATGAGATCCACCCGGAGTTCCTTAAGGCTCTGGATGTTGTAGGGTTGTGTTGGCTCACGCGACTCTGCAATATTGCATGGACATCGGGGGCAGTTCTCCTGGATTGGCAGATTGGAGTGGTGGTCCCCCATTCAAAAAGGGGAACCAGAGGGTGTGCTCCAATTACAGGGGGGTCACACTCTTAAGCCTCCCTGGTATGGTCTATTCAGGGGTCCTGGAGAGGAGGGTCCGTTGGATAGTCGAACCTCGGATTCAGGAAGAGCAGTGTGGCTTTGTCCTGGTCGTGGAACACTGGACCAGCTCTACACCCTCAGCAGGGTCTTGGAGGGTGCATGGGAGTTCACCCAACCGGTCTACATGTGTTTTGTGGACTTGGAGAAGGCGTTCGACCGTGTCCCTAGGGAGGCTTTGTGGGGGGTTCTCCAGGAGTATGGGGTACTGGGCCCTTTGATACGGGCTGTCAGGTCCCTTTATGACTGGTGTCAGAGTCTGGTCCGCATTGCCGGCAGTAAGTCGACCTCGTTTCCGGTGAGAGTTGGACTCCGCCAAGGCTACCGTTTGTCACCGATTCTGTTCCTTACTTTCATGGACAGAATTTCTAGGTGCAGCCGAGGTGTTGAGGGGATCCGTTTTGGTGGCCTTAGGATCACATCTCTGCTTTTTGCGGATGATGTGGTCCTATTGGCTTCATCAAGCCGTGATCTGCAGCTCTCGCTGGAGCGGTTCGCGGCCGAGTGTGAAACGGCCTGGACGAGGATCTGTGCCTCCAAATCCAAAGCCATGGTCTTGAGCCGGAAAAGGGTAGTGCCTTCTCCGGGTCAGGGGGGTCGTCCGGGTCAGGGGGGTTGTCAGGGGGGAGTTTAAGTATCTGGGGATCTTGTTCACGAATGAGGGAAGAAGGGAGCGGGAGATTGACAGGCGGATTGGTGCAGCGTTTGCAGTGAAACGGGCGCTGTACCGGTCCGTCGTGGTGAAGAGGGAGCTCAGCCAAAAAGCGAAATTCTCGATTTACTGGTCGATCTACGTTCCCACCCTCACCTATGGTCATGAGCTTTGGGTCATGACCGAAAGAAGGAGATCATGGATTTAAGCAGCCAAAATGGGTTTCCTCCGGAGGGTGGCTGGGCTCTCCCTTAGAGATAGGGTGAGAAGCTCGGTCATCTGGGAGGGACTCAGAGCAGAGCCGCTGCTCCTTCACGTCGAGAGGAGCCAGTTGAGGTGGCTCGGGCATCTGGTAAGGATGCCTCCTGGACGCCTCCCTGGTGAGGTTTCCGGGCACGTCCCACCGGGAAGAGGCCTCAGGGAAGACCCAGGACACGCTGGAGGGACTATGTCTCTCGGCTGGCCTGGGAACACCTTGGGGTTCCCCCAGAGGAGCTGGAAGAAGTGGCTGGGGAGAAGGAAGTCTGGGCCTCCCTTCTGAAGCTGCTGCCCCTGCGACCCGAGCCCGGATAAGCGGAAGATAATGGATGGATGGATAGCATAATTAGCTTAGCTACAGACTACTGTTTGCCTCATTTTCACTAGCATTTAATGAATTGAGGAAAAACATTACCAACGTATTCATATATTTAACTTGTTCCCTGTGCCTTTTACCACTTAACCTGATTAGTGAGTGAGTAGAAGCTCTAATCCACTTCCCTCCTGACCTGTTCTATCCTGAGTGAAATTAAAGCTGCAGTATGTAACTTTTACATAAATATTTTTTTTCACATATTTTTTTAAAAAACTGTCATTATGTTGTGACAGTATGGTTGAGAGGTAATCTGTGAAAAATCTATTTCCTCTGCCTTCTCCCAATGCTAGAAACAACCAGTCAGAGGCAGGAGAGTTTAATGCTGTCAATCACAATCTTTTTTATTAAAGTTATGTACTGCAGCTTGAATAAAATGCAAGTACATAGCATTTTTAGAGGTCTGGATTGCTTTATGTGTAGTTGCACGTTGCTTTTGACTGTTGCTCATGGGGGGAGACATTTCAGTAATCTAAAACCAATAGAAAAAATTTAAGCAACCTACTTGCATATTGGATGTGGATTGTTGGATGTTAAATTCATGAGCAGTATTGTGGTACTCGAAGTTGGTCTTGGTCTCGAGACCAGTCTTAAGACCATTTTTTGATGGTCTCGGTCTCATCTCGGACTCGACCACATTTGGTCTCGGTCTTGTCTCGGTCTCGGGCTCTGAGGACTCGGCATTTTATTTCAAGACCAGTCGAGACTGCAACTGTGAAAATATCACTAAACGTACAGCATGAGCATACTGTCCACTTTATTTGTTAACATCTTTGATTTCAGTGGATGCAAAACGCACCGATTAAAATCCAAGCAACTCCCTCCTACCCCTTCCCCTCCCCTCCCCACCTTTCACTCGCGCGCGGCGCTCCAGGACATGCGC
>NW_006800456.1:151892-153338 GCF_000485575.1 Poecilia formosa | reverse complement strand
CATGTTTTCCCCCTCTCGCATTACCCTCTTTCCTGTCGAACTACTTTCAAATAAAGGCCACTAGAGCCAACAAAACTTTAAAAAAAAAAAAAAAAAAAAAAAAAAACTGGTGTTTCCATATGGAGGGTTCTACAGGTCCAAAGATAAATGCATAATACATAAATTCATATATTTACAGCAGTGGTTCTTAACCTGGGTTCGATCGAATCCCAGGGGTTCGATGAGTCGGTCTCAGGGGTTCGGCGGAGCCTATGCCGCGGAGGTAAAGACACACTGTGTTAAGTCGTGATGACGTGCCCCGCTTTGCCATCACTTGCTGCAGAGGATCACATTACATTGCTTAGCCAATCAGTGCTGCGGAGGAGCATTGATTGAAGGAGTTCCACTCTCAGCATGGATTTGAACTTGTGTCTTTAATTACTTCAGCAAAACTCCCCGTTTTTACCAAATTCTGTAGCTTTCGGTGTACTTCTAAATCTGCTCCTTAGTCGCATCTTTTCAGGGTTGGTACTGCCTCTAGTGGAGTGGGGGTGGTAACACAACTAATATAATTACATTACTAAATCAGAATACTGCAAAGTCTTTATTTATTATTCATTTTTCATTCTCTTAAGAATGTAGAGCTAATTAAATGATCTAAACAAGACACAAGTAAGTTCTACTGGAAATGAGGAGACAAGATTCAGAAAGTTCTACAAAATTTATTAAACTTCAAAATATCTTTAATTTCCAATAATCTACGGAGAAATTGAATGGTTAAAACAGTGAATGCATTTGACAAGATAATAAAATGTCTAAATTTCAAAGGAAACTGAGGCTTACCGATGGGGGAAGTAGTGAGGGAAGGGGCAACATCCAGTGCAGAAAAAAAGGGGACCACCCTGGACACTACAAAACACAGCAAACAAAAGAAAAAGGTGCTCCAACAAAACACACAAGACAAGACACCGCCACCAGGGGTCACCACCGCCACCACAGAAGCCTCAGTCCCTAAAAGACAGACAAGAAAATGAAACAATACAAGTAAAACAGTGATACAATAGCCCTACAATGTTGTACTTTATCCCCAAGGAAAGTGCAGATTAGTATTTTAAAACAATTGTTTTAAAATACTAATAATTTGCTCTATTCTTTTTAGCCTTCTGATTCATCAGCATTGCACCTGGAGTGACACTTATAAATTTATAAGTAGGCAAAACAGCAGCGAGTGTCACTCCAGGTGCAATGCTGATGAATCAGAAGGCTAAAAAGAATAGAGCAAATTATTAATACAACTGCTAACAAAAACATAACTTGCAGCAGCTGCTTACCTGTGACCTGATAAATGACTGCACTGCCAAATAATCAGATCCCCAATTCCACCTAGATGTAGTGCAACTGTAAGAAAACGCAGGAGTGCTAGGAAAAACAGTCCCTTAGTTCCTCTGTTTTATTTTTGTTTTCTTC
>NW_006800456.1:148364-151202 GCF_000485575.1 Poecilia formosa | reverse complement strand
AGTTTGGTTGAGGCGGACCATGAAGATTGGTTAAGGTGGACCGTTTGGTCAAAAGCCGGAAATCCGGCCCCTAGCCGGAGCTCTTTAAGCCCTGAGAGCGGAAAATATGGTAATCAGCGCAGCTCAAGTCAGCTCTACTCGGTTTTAAGGGTTCTTCTAGTAGTAACATTCATGTGGTACCAAACTCCTTCATAGAGGTTCCAGGTGAGAAGAGTCAACGTCAGAAGAGTGCTGGCCTCTGATTGGTTGGGAGGGGGATTCACTGGTTTCATCACAAGAGCAACTAAATTACAACACCATAGACTGAGACTGCAGAATATTCAGCACAGCTTCCATGTCCTCTGTTGTTGTGTCAAGTACAGATCGTGTCACGTTACTTTTTGTACTCTGGAACCACCCAGCTCCATGGCAACCCCAACCATTACAGATGTTACCCTACTGTAATGTAAAATCAAACTGTGGAGAGTTGAGTGGAATTGTGCTAAAGGCCCTTTCGGTAGTGGAAAGGGCCTTTAGATCAGTTAAGAAAAAATATGCTAATATACAAACTGCTGGTGCTCATTCCTGTTGGACTCGCTTATTTTAAGGTCAGACAGGCAGAAAAACACGTTTGTCTTCCATTGGAAAAATAATATTATTTAATAATTTATGATTTAATTAGAGCACATTAACATATGAAGATAGAAAATTATTAAATGTAGTGCTAATATGTGGAAGAAAAAGTTTAAAGCTTTATGGTTTTTAAACATGTCGAGAACCATAAAGAGAAGAAGAAAAAAATCGCCAGACACTGCAGGAATCCCCCACGGGATGAAATTTTAGAGACAAAGAGGGAAGGGGAAAAATGAAGGTACAAAACTCTGGAATTGCTTGAGAGAGAAGAAAACAATTTGTACTGTAATGGTTGGCCCTGGGGTTCCAGTTTGGAAAGAGAAACTCATTCGGCGACTCTCTGTAATTTAATTTACCAGCTTGGTGATTTAAAAAGCCTCTCAAGTGGAATGTGTTTGTTGGCGTGCGTGTGTGAGTGTGTGACCGAGAGAACAGTATACGGCTGCTGTTGTCTGCATGTTTTGCTTGTTAGAAAACCTATTTTAAGAAAGCCAGTCTGTTGTTTATTCTTACAGTTCAGATGAGTATTTAACATATGGGGCCCGAAAAACACATTTTCTCCATCCTAATTCCCAGCATTTGCTGTGCACCAATTTCATATTAATAACATTTTCATGGATTTTGCCTTCCTTGTTATTTTTCCTTTCAGCATTGTATGTTTGTATTGTCCTCAAAAGGTTTCTCCTTCCAGATGTCAACCATCAAACCTTCATTTAACCATGGTTCAGCAGTCTTCTGCAGAGTTCCAGTTCAGCTCACCTTCCACACAGCTTAGTTAATTTAAAATGTAAAGAGAAGTAAACAAATGAAGTTTAACTTAACTATGTACCAATTCAGTCCAATTAATTCTAATCAGCTTTGCATGTATACAAGTTCAATTCCAAATAAATGAACTGCAGAACAATTCAGTTTAGAATATTACTATGCTTTGGAGAAAGCAGTTGCTAAAACAGTTGCTGCTAATAGCAGCTGTTTTAGCAGAATTGCCATTAATTACTTATTAATGGCAAATCATTAACTGATTAATCTTGATATAAGAAAACAGTTATGCAAACAGACTGTATCAGTAAAAAGAATGAAAATGAAAACTGATTAGAATTATCTGTTGAACTGGGCTGTATTTATCTGGGAGTTTTTACTCTCGTTCACTTCTTTTTTACAAAATCCTCAAAATTCATTTTAAATACACTAAGGTCACCTTTGTTTAATGGTAGTTTCTAACCTTCCTATTGAGATTTTAACTGTATGTGGTTAGACTTTGCTCTAAACATATAACCTAACCTCAGCCTGTATTGCAGGACCAAACTGGTATGTTACAGGAACATAGCCAATCATTTTTAATACAACTTCCAAATAAACAAATAGAGAGATGCTGAAAAAATCCTGAAGGTTTGGAGAAAGTACTGGATAGGTTCCAGGAAAGTTCCTGGACAGAACGGGAAAACCTGAAAAACGTTCTGGAAAAGATCCTGTAAGCTCCACTCTGATACCTAATATGATTCAAGAAGGTAAGCACCGAATTCCATGAACTTTCCAGTAACATTGAATTTTAATGGAGGGAGATTTTAGTTTGATGGAGAAATAAACAATCTACCACGTAGAAAAAGTGTTATACAGTGATCCCTCGTTTTTCACGGGGGTGGCATTCTGAAAATAACCCGCGATAAGTGAAATCCGCTAAGTAGTTACCTTTATTTTTTTTACAACTATTACACAGCATAATTAAATACTCTACATTGAAACCAAAGAACAAACCTGTTTTCAGGTCAGCAGATGTGCGTGTGCATCATTCACGGCATTAATGTCATCCGGAGTCATGTCATTAACCCTTGTATGTCGAAATGGGGTCCAACCGACCCCATACACGTAAAACTTGTATCATTTTCCATAGTCCTGTACGTTTGCCTCAGTCCTCGCACGTGTAACCAGTGTATAGTAGTAGTGCTCTTTACTAATAACCTAGTCTTATACAGTCAGTTAACCTTGATGTGTTCTGCGTTGTGTTCAGTTGAAGAATTGAGTCAGACCATTAGAGTTGCTGGCTGATCTTTAATGCAGGTTGCTGGCAGAGGCCTGCACAAATAGAAATAAAAATGCCCTTTAACATGCAGCTCTTCCATTCACAGGAGTGGGAATTCCCCTAGCAGATAAGCACATGGAGAAACCCTGTGACTAACTAATAACAATATCTGCTCTAACATTTACAAAAAAATGTTCTGAACTTGT
>NW_006800456.1:137631-146181 GCF_000485575.1 Poecilia formosa | reverse complement strand
AGCGCTTAGCTGCTCGGGCCTAATAATAAAAATAAAGAAAACTCTGAGATAAATGCATAACCCAGATGTTTTGTGTACTTAATACAACCAGCTTAAACACTGCAGGACAAAAGAACCAAATACACATACCTGCACAAATAGAAATAAAAATGCCCTTTAACATGCAGCTCTTCCATTCACAGGAGTCGGAATTCCCCTAGCAGATAAGCACATGGAGAAACCCTGTGACTAACTAATAACAATATCTGCTCTAACACTTAGAAAAAAATCTTCTGAACTTGTAAAAAGAAATATATGTATTAAAACAAACATTCACAGCTGCATGTACTTTCCATTATTTTATAAATTTCATAAAACATGAACTTAAAATTTCCTACCTCTTCTCAGGCAGCCTAGCGCCAACTGAGAGTAGTACAGTACTGATGTCATAAGACACTCTCTTAAAGTGACAGTACAGGTAGTAGTGTCTACCAAAATAAATAAAATTATTGTTATTTTTTAAGAATTGTTATATTCTTAAAATATAACAAAAAAAAAATAGGATTCTTCAGTGTTAATCAGGATTTTACGGAGCCCTCCAGGGGACATGGGGATTTTTTTTTTTTCTTTTGCGTACTCTCGCAAAACTTTTGTGTTTATTATTATTAACTCTTTGGTGCAAAAAACTGATTGAAAATCGATTTATTTACTTCATGTTTATGTCTGTTAAGGCTAAGATGGAACGCCACTGAAAGCAGTCCTTTAAACCATTCAGACTACGAACACAATAGAGACACAATCAGATGACTTACCCGCGATAATAACTCAGTAGTCCATGGAAAAACCTTATAAGCTTGTATTAAAGCAGAAAGTACGGCGGCCACCGTATAAAATGCTTACAGTATTCAATTATGCCGCATGAACTGATCAGTAGATTATTGCGAGGGAACGCAAAACCTTTTTGCGAGGGAACGCAAAAGTTTTGCGAGGGGACGCAAAAGTATTGCGAGGGAACGCAAAAGTATTGCGAGGGAACGCAAAAGAAAAAAAATTCCCCATGTCCACTAGTATATATTCCATTGAGGGAATGTAACTATAACATATTGATTTCTCATATGCTAACATAAAGGTTCGTTTTGAAGTATAAGTTGCTACTTACAAGCATTGCTTTGAAGAATTAAACCTGTAATGCGGCATTCATAACAGACACGTGTGTTCATCTGTTCTACCGCTAGCAAACAACCGTACTGATTAAATAACATACAAGTCAAGCAGTTCCGTAAAACTCCAACAGATGGCAGCAATGCGCCATGCAAAACAAAACACCAACAGTTTACAGGACACATTTCCTGCTAAAGAGCCCCCTGGTGGTTGAAGAAAAATCCACATATAAACCGGAAAATACAATAAATGAAAAAAAAAAATCTGAATGCTCTTTGGTATTGTTCAGGGGGCCGGACCAAATGTGGAGGCGGCCGCGGGCCGTAGTTTGGGGACCCCTGTTGTAGACCATGATAACACTTCTAGGACCTGCCGAAAACTCCTGATATGTTTTCAGGAACAGAAGAAGAGCGACGGACAATTAAAACACTTCTCTTGTTGAGTTCCAGTTGTGCTACAAGGAGTTAGCACAACTTGTAGCACATCTACAAGTTGTTATAAACTTGTTACACAAGGGTTAAAGCGTCTTTAACCCTGTGTCAATGGAGACACTAGCTGTGTCTCCATTGACCTTGCAATTGTGCAGTTTGACATTTGCTTACTGGAAACACGGCAATTAAAACATAACCTGTTTGTTGATAAAAAGTTTTGGTGCATGTTGAGACGCTTTATCAAGGTCGAGAAAGAGTTACATGTTGTTAGACAAAAAGCCCATTGTAAAGAGTTACATTTTTGATTCTGTTAGACGCTGAGGCCCAGTTCTCAGAAAACAGAAACTTATCAGGCCACAGAGACATGGTGTGATTTTAGGGAGTGTCTTCAGTCCATATAATCAGCTAGCCTCTTCCTTCTCCTCAGACATTGTACAGACTTTTGGAAACTCTTCTCGAATGTAATGGTAAAAGCGTCTCCTTTCAGCGCTGAAAGTTAATAAAATAAGAAAAGTCTTAATGATTTTGTTGGCTGATTTTATGCTCCAAGTGTCAGTACAAATTTTGATTCATCGATTAGGATTTCCATTCTCAACATGCACCAAAATATTTTAGAACATTATAGAATGGGATGCTTTTTTTGCACATATTGAAATTCGTTTATCTCACAAAACTGCAATAGAAACACTTTTATGACATCATGAGTCACATGATCAACAACATGTTGCCACTGCTGCAAACCATGAAGAAGACAGAAAGTAGTTGGAGGATGATGGCACATCATGTTTTTTAACATTTGACTTATGATGTGAACAAACTTATTCATGTGTGATTTTGATTGCCTGTTTTATTTAATAGAATGTTTTTTTCAGTCAGTGGAATATTGACTGAAAATTTTTGTCCATTCATAAAGGAAGTAGCTAGCCTCAGTAGGGTTAGCTACTGAGGCTAGCCAAGTTTAAGATAGCATCTAACCATGCTGCTAAATGGTAATGTCAGCGTCCACAGTTCACATTTCTAAAAAAAAAAAAAAAAAAAGTTTCTTGTTATAGATCATATTTCTGCTATAAAACAAAGTGTGTAAGCATACTGACAATGAGAATTGATTTTAGTCAGTCAGAACAGCCCAGGTCCTTCAGAGCTGCACATTTAGCTCCGTGTTATGCTGGATGCCAGTCAGTCCAGTCACCAGCAGGCCAGGAAGAAAGGAGACGATCAGAGAGCGTGTTGAAATCTGATGGGGCAAAATAATGGCAGAGCATGCTCAGGACCACTGCACCATGACCCAGATTGGAACATAATAGGTACCAGAGCACCTGCAGGTTAACAATGCAATTGTCCACACATGATCCATGTTGGCACTTAATACCAGTGTGTGGGTCGGCTAAATCCTTCCTCTACCTCTGCTCTTTTGTTGAGCTTTTTTTTTTCTTAATAAACCTGTTTTCATCTTTCTTTTAAAAGTTATTATGATGTGAATCTGCTGCATGAAATCATGCATAAATTACATGCCTATATATGCATAGTCATAATTAGCAGGACACTCTATTCCATGTGTAATTTTGACTAGACTTCTGAGTCACTCATTAATCCGCTTTGTTTGGATACATGTGACGGGTTCAGACTCCACTGCAAGGCAGGTTTTCACAAACTCAACCAAAACAAGGCAGGTATTAAAAATCTCCCTTTTCATGAAACAGAGCATCTATGCAGCGAGACATGGAAGCCATCAGCAGCCGATGAGGCTTCACGTTCATGTAGCAGGCAGGGGCAACCCGAATCCATTTATTTTGTCCAGATTTCAGAAAAAAAATTATATCTACGCATCAAGACATGTTACATGAATGTAACTACAGAGGTTTAGGAAACCTTTGCAGGTATTTTGAGTTAAATAGATGATTAGGCAGAAACTGAAAGGTCAGGTTTCATTGTCGCTCAGCTGAAATAATCAAAACTACAAAAAGGAAAGGCTTGAATAATTTCACCCCACGTGTACTAAGTGTTCAGAACTACAAAAAGTAGTATGTAATATGAGTTTCACTTTGGAAATGAGTGGGAATTTTTTTTTTTCAAAGATGTACCCACGGATACATATTTTACCATTTATTTATTTCAGTTACTGCATTCATTAAGTGAAGCGCATTAAAAAGATTAATTTGTTTTTGAGCCTTTATTTGTGTTAAGTGTGATAATTTTCCACTAGCAGTTAACTAAAAATGTGACATTTAAGATTAGAATGTCACATCAGGCTAAAAGAAAACTTTTTCGATACAGAAATGCCTCCTTAAAGGTAAACATGAACAAAGGTACGGGGACGACAGTGACTAAACTGAGCTGTGTGGTGTGCAATGGGTTCTGTGTACTTTTCACCTTAAAGTCTGACATGTATATAATACAGTATCAAAGCAGAGTTGATCCTGATGCAGAATCTTCTGCTGCAATAAAACCAGAGAACACACCGAAGAGGATCGTTTTCACTGAAGCTTATACAGAAGGTACCAGCATAACCATACCTCAGTAATCACTAACTGTAACACTTACTAAGATTTTTAATTATGTTAAAAAAAGTAATTAGTCTCATCAATAAACATATTTTTTATTGGTTTTGAAATTACACACTTCAGCAAAGAAAACAAACTCAATAGATCACGTTTTTTTTTTTTTTTTCCAACAGTTAAGTCAAAATATAAATGATACATTCCATTAATTTTTTTTTCTTAATCACACAGATATTTCAGTAGTTGTTTAGGTAAAGGCACATAAAAAAAATCTAAATATTTAAAGAAGATTCCAGAAGATAATCCAGAAAATTCTGAGTAGCAGCTTAAAGATTTATCTTTATCCAAATTTCTCCTACATTTATCTCTGAAAGGTAAAGTCTGTGTTGTAGTGGATTATTTAGACTTCTAAAAAGCAGCCTGATGTCTGCGGGAAAGTTTGGAATAGTGTCAAACAGCAAAACAGAGAAAGAACTTTCTGACGCCCAAATACAGACTGAGATCAATGAATAAGGAGCCTCCGTCCTCACCAGGCTGTGTTGGTCCTTCAACCTGACAGTCGTATTGCTCAGTTCGGTGGACGGGAAATGTCTGCACAATATTTATTCAACCTGACCTCCAGGTCGGTACTCCAGGGAGGCCCCTGCTGTTTCTATCCAGCACCGGAGCCAAACTGACCTTGCTGGAGAGCTGCTAGTCTCTACAGGTGGACAAAGACAAAGACAAAACAAAGTTTGCTGAAACTTTTTAAAAAATAATGCAGTAGACAAAAGAAAACAGCTGAATGAATGAAACAACTGAACCCAGTTTCAACCGAGTTGACTCAGGCTAAGTTAACCTGATGTCTCAGACGTCGGATCACATAAGTGAAAAGATTCAAAAGCGTCTAAAGATTCATTCTGTAAGCAGAATGTCTTTGAAAAATACATGGTTACCAGAAAGCGTAACCATGTGTTTGTGCGAAACCAACTCTTAAGTCTGGTTTCATCATTGCTGTAACAGCCCAGAGATGTGCACAGATAGATACTAGGTGGTGCTAGAGCGCCGGCCCTTTTTCCACTTTGCAAAAAAAAAGTGTGTCTTTCTGAAATCTCAAAATTGACATCAAGGTGCCAGCTCTGCCCACATAGCTCTCATTCTTAATAAGAAAAGTTGCTGAACTCAAAGCAAAACTCTTTTGTTCACATTTTCTTGTTCACCAAATAAGTTTGATTATTTAAATGTGTAGTTCATGTTAAGTTCAGTGTGTTTTCTCTTCTTTTTTTGCTCCTTTTACATAGAAATAAATGTTCCAGTGGATAAATGGAAACACGGTTCCCGTTTTAAATGGTTGGATAAAGCTGTTCACCTCCTTTCTTATCTGTTATCTTAAATAGTCAAGCATAATCTCACCTACAGTGCCATAATATCTAGAGATTCAGAAATAACACTTTTTCCTACACTTACAGAAAACATCTGTAACCTTTCAGCAGTTTGGTGATGTTTATTGACTTTCACTGTGTTGTTAAATTGATGGTAACTGTCAATTCTCAGAAGCCTAATTAAGTACCAAAACCACCCAGGATGTCTAACCATTCCTGAGATCCAGTTTTTACACCACGAGCTTCATTGGTTCTGTTTTTTGGAAACAATGTGGTCACAGTGAAGTAAAATGACCACAGACATTGAGGCTCTGGATGGAGGAGTTCTCTTCCTGCGCCGGAACAACAGTTTGCTGCTTTTTAATCACCTCCAAGTGGTCAGCTGTGTTTCTGTCCTCTGGAGCCTGGCAGACGGATGGAGCTGGCTGCAGAACAGTGTCCGACTTCTGAGCTCTAATAGGCTGCTCTTACCCTCTGGGTTTTTAACAGCTGTACGGCCTTTAACTGATCCCTCCTCTGCTGCTGGTGGAGGTCCGACCACTTCCACTGTTTCTGTGAACGAGCAGACAGGAGCCATTCGGAGGGAAGGTGATTTTTCTGACGGCCATCACCTGCAAGTCTGTTCACTGCTGTTCTAATGACCTCATGCTGACATTAATTGCTGCTCGGAGAGTCGTTTAGGTTTTTATGTCACAATTCTGCCATGGCGCTAGCGCTCATCATCATTTATCAGCCAATCAGAGGAGACGTGGGCATCTGATTCAGGCATTGGAGTGACAAGCCCCGCCTACTTGGTAGCGACTACATATGTGACTTTTTGGGGAAATTGTTGTTGGCCATTTTACATTAGAGTTATGGATTCAACATGTTCTAATGACACATAACTTCTTATGAACTGTGATACTGTGAGAGCTCTGGAGGAACCAGATGGACATTGGTGATGTTTATTTTAGTTTGGTGTAGTTATTTTTTTTTCTGTGATGTCAGAAAAAAATAAACTACAAACAATCAAGACTTCTTCCTGTTGTCTTCTTCATGGTTTTCACCAGCCGGCTGTTGATCACGAGACTTGTTAATCAAGCAAAAAAAAAAAAAAAAAGTTTCTGTTATGTACTTTGATACGGCTGAAAATCCAGCTCACCTCAGAGTTATAGAAAACCGAAATGTCTGTAAAGGTTCAGGCAGCTGAAGCCTTAGAAAGAACATTAGTCTCTACAGCTACTAAATATCTCCTATGTTTGTGTTTTTTATTATAAAAATGTAAAAAGACCAGATCCCTGATTAAGAATCATGGTGCAGATTCTTAATTAGCCCCACCACTGAGAAGCTGAACCTTGAAGCTGTGTTTTTTTTTTTTTTTTTATTAAGTGAGGTGCGCATTGATTTTGCAGAAAAGTCTAACAACGCCACAATGAAGGTTAATAATGTAAATGGCGTTTGCTTGGAGTAATATTCAAGGACAGAAGTTGGACCAAATGTGATGAGATGTGAAGGAGTTGGCTGATTAATGTGGAGGGAGGAGATCCAGTTTTAATGCCAACCAATGATTCTTCTTCTGAAATCAGGATATTCACCGGAGGGTTGTTTCTCTCTAAATGACAAATGAATTATTTAGCTGTTTTTCTCCGTCATTACACTTTCTGAATAAATTAGCTGCTGTGGAAGAAACCTGACTGCAGGAACCTGCCAGGCTGCCGGGTTCTGCTTCAGGTCAGTCTGACTCCACCTGGCTTCAGATGCTCTCTGAACATGTTCAGCTGCTTGGAAACCTGCATTTTTAATAACTGCAGCTTGTTTCCATTAAATGTTCGGGGGTTTTGTTGCTGACAGGTATTACTAGATGTGTGTGCATTGACCTAGAAACAAAGAGCAGAAGGTGGTAAGCTTGGGTCTTTTATTTTTTGCTGACTTGTAGACATTTAATGACATGTACGCCTTTTGGAGAAGTGTTCCAATCTCTTCACTTCTTCATGAACTTACACCACTCCAGTTTGTATGTCTCTACTCACGTGAATGGACACCAATGATCTGTGAATAACCCAAAAACATGACTTAAGTCAACTTTTGATTCACACCCAGGAATATTGTCAGACAGAGAAAAAAGAAACCACTTTTCATCGGACATGGTTGACATCAGGTAGCAGGCTAACAGATTTCAGAGTCACTTCCCAGCTCAATCTGAGGATGTTCAAAAACAGATGAGAAACATCCAGAGGAGAGATCTGAGCGGGAAAAAGAAAAGCACTCTGACTAAAGAGACCATAAAGCCTGGTCTGATATCTACCAACACGCAGCTTGATGATCTCCAAGACATTTCAGAAAATATTCTGAGGACAAATGAGACAAACATGAAATTTTATTTGGAAGGTGTGTAGTTTTATGTGTAGTTTTATGTCCGTTTTATGTAGCATAAAACAGACAATCAAAAGAAAACACCAGGCTGACAAAGTCCGGACTTTAATCTGGGGTACTTGGTTGAGAACCACTTGTATAGAACTATCATTAGCTGTTTTCTTACAATTGTCATGGGTATTTTGAGAATGACAAAACTGTTTCCAAACACTTGTTTGGAACAAATCTACCGGGTTATGGAAATCATTATTTCGTCAGATGATGTCACTGCGATTTGTTAAAACAAAAAGGAAGTAGAGGTTGCTAACTAGCATGAGGTTTTCAGGAATCATTATTTTGTCAGATGATGTCACTGCGATTTGTTAAAACAAAAAGGAAGTAGAGGTTGCTAACTAGCATGAGGTTTTCAGGAATGTTTGCTAACTGGTCAGTTGTAGTTGTCCTGTCATGTCAACTAGCATTGGCAATCCCGGCTGGAAATTATTACTCTTGTTCAGGAAATAAATAGCTGATCAGTGATATGAGATAACGGTTGGCCATGTCAGAACTTATTTAAATGAACTGTATGAACTGTTTTTCAGAAAAAACATTTAAAGTGACCGAACAATGATTTTGCTGTACTGAGTTAGTTATTTTAAAATTTTCATAAACCTTTTCTAATGTACGGAAGCGCATTGCTGTCATGCAGGAAAAAAAAATTTCTAGCGCCATCACGTTATAACGTGATACGTATCTTGTTAAAACGCGATACGTATCTTGTTAAAACGC
>NW_006800456.1:128592-137621 GCF_000485575.1 Poecilia formosa | reverse complement strand
AATCGATTTTCAATCAGTTTTTTGCACCAAAGAGTTAATATGAATTAAATAAGTAATTATTGATATGACAGGAGCAGCGGCTTTGACACCTGGTGGTGGGCGTGTCGATGTGGGAGTGACGTCATCAAGTATGAATGGGAAGGTTACTGGCTGCTGCTGGCTGTGTGTATGAGGAAGAGGGTGAGCTGGGTGGTCAGTCCTCGCAATGTTTGGAGCATGATAATCAAAATTAAATAAATCGATAATTGTGACAGAACAAAGAAGAGGTTTGGAGTTGATTGATACACGGACAGATGAGATTCCCCGAGTTAACCCAGTGCGGCCCTCTACCACCATTAGTTTGCTGTGTTTTATAATAATTAAACACAGCAGTTATTATTATTAACTCTTTGGTGCAAAAAACTGATTGAAAATCGATTTATTTACTGCATGTTTATGTCTGTTAAGGCTAAGATGGAACGCCACTGAAAGCAGCCCTTTAAGCCATTCAGACTACGAACACAATAGAGACGCAATCAGATGACTTATTACCCCGCGATAGTAACTCAATAGTCCATGGAAAAGCCTTATAAGTTTGTATTAAAGCAGAAAGTACGGCGGCCACCGTAAAAAAGGCTTACAGTATTCAATTATGCCGCATGAACTGATCAGTAGATTATTGCGAGGGAACACAAAAGTTTTGCGAGGGGACGCAAAAGTTTTGTACGGAGCCCCCCAGGGGACATGGGGAATTTTTTTTCTTTTGCGTTCCCTCGCAATTCTTTTGCAAAACTCTTTTGCAAAACCTCGCAAAACTTTTGCGTTCCCTCGCAAAACTTTTGCTTCCCCATGTCATAGGATTTGGTGAAATTTCAAACATTATAAAAATAAAAGCACATTTTCTAAACTTGTGGGGGGTGCGTTTCTCGATTGATTTTTACCCAGAAAGCACATGGGAAAAAACCATGAGTGAAACGGTCACTGGGACTAACTAGTATATATTCCATTGAGGGACCGTAACTAACATATTCATTTCTCATCTGATAAAGGTTCGTTTTGAAGTATAAGTTGCTACTTACAAGCATTGCTTCGAAGAATTCAACCTGTAATGCGGCGTTCATAACAGACGTGTGCTCATCTGCTCTACCGCTAGCAAACAACCGTACTGATTAAATAACATACAAGTCAAGCAGTTCCCTAAAAGGCCAACAGATGGCAGCAATGCGCCATGCAAAACAAAACACCCACAGTTTACAGGACACATTTCCTGCTAAAGAGCCCCCTGGTGGTTGAAGAAAAATCCACATATAAGCCGGAAAATACAATAAATGAAAAATAAATCTGAATGCTCTCTGGTATTGTTCAGGGGGCTGGACCAAATGTGGAGGCCGGATCCAGCCCGCGGGCCGTAGTTTGGGGACCCCTGCTGTAGACCATGATAACACTGCTAGGACCTGCCGAAAGCTCCTGATATGTTTTCAGGAACAGAAGAAGAGCGACGGACAATTAAAACACTTCTCTTGTTGAGTTCCAGTTGTGCTACAAGGAGTTAGCACAACTACAAGTTGTTATAAACTTGTTACACAAGGGTTAAAGCGTCTTTAACCCTGTGTCAATGGAGACACTAGCTGTGTCTCCATTGACCATGCAATTGTGCAGTTTGACATTTGCTTACTGGAAACACGGCAATTAAAACATAACCTGTTTGTTGATAAAAAGTTTTGGTGCATGTTGAGACGCTTTATCAAGGTCGAGAAAGAGTTACATGTTGTTAGACAAAAGGCCCATTGTAAAGAGTTACATTTTTGATTCTGTTAGACGCTGAGGCCCAGTTCTCAGAAAACAGAAACTTATCAGGCCACAGAGACATGGTGTGATTTTAGGGAGTGTCTTCAGTCCATATAATCAGCTAGCCTCTTCCTTCTCCTCAGACATTGTACAGACTTTTGGAAACTCTTCTCGAATGTAATGGTAAAAGCGTCTCCTTTCAGCGCTGAAAGTTAATAAAATAAGAAAAGTCTTAATGATTTTGTTGGCTGATTTTATGCTCCAAGTGTCAGTACAAATTTTGATTCATCGATTAGGATTTCCATTCTCAACATGCACCAAAATATTTTAGAACATTATAGAATGGGATGCTTTTTTTGCACATATTGAAATTCGTTTATCTCACAAAACTGCAATAGAAACACTTTTATGACATCATGAGTCACATGATCAACAACATGTTGCCACTGCTGCAAACCGTGAAGAAGACAGGAAGTAGTTGGAGGGTGATGGCGCGTCATGTTTTTTAACATTTGACTTATGATGTGAACAAACTTATTCATGTGTGATTTTGATTGCCTGTTTTATTTAATAGAATGTTTTTTTCAGTCAGTGGAATATTGACTGAAAATTTTTGTCCATTCATAAAGGAAGTAGCTAGCCTCAGTAGGGTTAGCTACTGAGGCTAGCCAAGTTTAAGATAGCATCTAACCATGCTGCTAAATGGTAATGTCAGTGTCCACAGTCCAGATTTCTAAAAAAAAAAAAAAAAAAAGTTTCTTGTTATAGATCATATTTCTGCTATAAAACAAAGTGTCTAAGCATACTGACAATGAGAATTGATTTTAGTCAGTCAGAACAGCCCAGGTCCTTCAGAGCTGCACATTTAGCTCCGTGTTATGCTGGATGCCAGTCAGTCCAGTCACCAGCAGGCCAGGAAGAAAGGAGACGATCAGAGAGCGTGTTGAAATCTGATGGGGCAAAATAATGGCAGAGCATGCTCAGGACCACTGCACCATGACCCAGATTGGAACATAATAGGTACCAGAGCACCTGCAGGTTAACAATACAATTGTCCACACATGATCCATGTTGGCACTTAATACCAGTGTGTGGGTCGGCTAAATCCTTCCTCTACCTCTGCTCTTTTGTTGAGCTTTTTTTTTTCTTAATAAACCTGTTTTCATCTTTCTTTTAAAAGTTATTATGATGTGAATCTGCTGCATGAAATCATGCATAAATTACATGCCTATATATGCATAGTCATAATTAGCAGGACACTCTATTCCATGTGTAATTTTGACTAGACTTCTGAGTCACTCATTAATCCGCTTTGTTTGGATACATGTGACGGGTTCAGACTCCACTGCAAGGCAGGTTTTCACAAACTCAACCAAAACAAGGCAGGTATTAAAAATCTCCCTTTTCATGAAACAGAGCATCTATGCAGCGAGACATGGAAGCCATCAGCAGCCGATGAGGCTTCACGTTCATGTAGCAGGCAGGGGCAACCTGAATCGTCCTGAATTGTCCAGGATTTCAGAAAAAATTTTTTATCTACGCATCAAGACATGTTACATGAATGTAACTACAGAGGTTTAGGAAACCTTTGCAGGTATTTTGAGTTAAATAGATGATTAGGCAGAAACTGAAAGGTCAGGTTTCATTGTCGCTCAGCTGAAATAATCAAAACTACAAAAAGGAAAGGCTTGAATAATTTCACCCCACGTGTACTAAGTGTTCAGAACTACAAAAAGTAGTATGTAATATGAGTTTCACTTTGGAAATGAGTGGGAATTTTTTTTTTTCAAAGATGTACCCACGGATACATATTTTACCATTTATTTATTTCAGTTACTGCATTCATTAAGTGAAGCGCATTAAAAAGATTAATTTGTTTTTGAGCCTTTATTTGTGTTAAGTGTGATAATTTTCCACTAGCAGTTAACTAAAAATGTGACATTTAAGATTAGAATGTCACATCAGGCTAAAAGAAAACTTTTTCGATACAGAAATGCCTCCTTAAAGGTAAACATGAACAAAGGTACGGGGACGACAGTGACTAAACTGAGCTGTGTGGTGTGCAATGGGTTCTGTGTACTTTTCACCTTAAAGTCTGACATGTATATAATACAGTATCAAAGCAGAGTTGATCCTGATGCAGAATCTTCTGCTGCAATAAAACCAGAGAACACACCGAAGAGGATCGTTTTCACTGAAGCTTATACAGAAGGTACCAGCATAACCATACCTCAGTAA
Organism: Poecilia formosa; assembly: GCF_000485575.1. NCBI lineage: Eukaryota > Metazoa > Chordata > Actinopteri > Cyprinodontiformes > Poeciliidae > Poecilia > Poecilia formosa. Next base: position 133,616 of record NW_006800456.1, on the reverse strand, counting down.
TCACTAACTGTAACACTTACTAAGATTTTTAATTATGTTAAAAAATGTAATTAGTCTCATCAATAAACATATTTTTTATTGGTTTTGAAATTACACACTTCAGCAAAGAAAACAAACTCAATAGATCACGTTTTTTTTTTTTTTTTCCAACAGTTAAGTCAAAATATAAATGATACATTCCATTAATTTTTTTTTCTTAATCACACAGATATTTCAGTAGTTGTTTAGGTAAAGGCACATAAAAAAAATCTAAATATTTAAAGAAGATTCCAGAAGATAATCCAGAAAATTCTGAGTAGCAGCTTAAAGATTTATCTTTATCCAAATTTCTCCTACATTTATCTCTGAAAGGTAAAGTCTGTGTTGTAGTGGATTATTTAGACTTCTAAAAAGCAGCCTGATGTCTGCGGGAAAGTTTGGAATAGTGTCAAACAGCAAAACAGAGAAAGAACTTTCTGACGCCCAAATACAGACTGAGATCAATGAATAAGGAGCCTCCGTCCTCACCAGGCTGTGTTGGTCCTTCAACCTGACAGTCGTATTGCTCAGTTCGGTGGACGGGAAATGTCTGCACAATATTTATTCAACCTGACCTCCAGGTCGGTACTCCAGGGAGGCCCCTGCTGTTTCTATCCAGCACCGGAGCCAAACCTGTGACCTTGCTGGAGAGCTGCTAGTCTCTACAGGTGGACAAAGACAAAGACAAAACAAAGTTTGCTGAAACTTTTTAAAAAATAATGCAGTAGACAAAAGAAAACAGCTGAATGAATGAAACAACTGAACCCAGTTTCAACCGAGTTGACTCAGGCTAAGTTAACCTGATGTCTCAGACGTCGGATCACATAAGTGAAAAGATTCAAAAGCGTCTAAAGATTCATTCTGTAAGCAGAATGTCTTTGAAAAATACATGGTTACCAGAAAGCGTAACCATGTGTTTGTGCGAAACCAACTCTTAAGTCTGGTTTCGTCATTGCTGTAACAGCCCAGAGATGTGCACAGATAGATACTAGGTGGTGCTAGAGCGCCGGCCCTTTTTCCACTTTGCAAAAAAAAAGTGTGTCTTTCTGAAATCTCAAAATTGACATCAAGGTGCCAGCTCTGCCCACATAGCTCTCATTCTTAATAAGAAAAGTTGCTGAACTCAAAGCAAAACTCTTTTGTTCACATTTTCTTGTTCACCAAATAAGTTTGATTATTTAAATGTGTAGTTCATGTTAAGTTCAGTGTGTTTTCTCTTCTTTTTTTGCTCCTTTTACATAGAAATAAATGTTCCAGTGGATAAATGGAAACACAGTTCCCGTTTTAAATGGTTAAAGCTGTTCACCTCCTTTCTTATCTGTTATCTTAAATAGTCAAGCATAATCTCACCTACAGTGCCATAATATCTAGAGATTCAGAAATAACACTTTTTCCTACACTTACAGAAAACATCTGTAACCTTTCAGCAGTTTGGTGATGTTTATTGACTTTCACTGTGTTGTTAAATTGATGGTGACTGTCAATTCTCAGTAGCCTAATTAAGTACCAAAACCACCCAGGATGTCTAACTATTCCTGAGATCCAGTTTTTACACCACGAGCTTCATTGGTTCTGTTTTTTGGAAACAATGTGGTCACAGTGAAGTAAAATGACCACAGACATTGAGGCTCTGGATGGAGGAGTTCTCTTCCTGCGCCGGAACAACAGTTTGCTGCTTTTTAATCACCTCCAAGTGGTCAGCTGTGTTTCTGTCCTCTGGAGCCTGGCAGACGGATGGAGCTGGCTGCAGAACAGTGTCCGACTTCTGAGCTCTAATAGGCTGCTCTTACCCTCTGGGTTTTTAACAGCTGTACGGCCTTTAACTGATCCCTCCTCTGCTGCTGGTGGAGGTCCGACCACTTCCACTGTTTCTGTGAACGAGCAGACAGGAGCCATTCGGAGGGAAGGTGATTTTTCTGACGGCCATCACCTGCAAGTCTGTTCACTGCTGTTCTAATGACCTCATGCTGACATTAATTGCTGCTCGGAGAGTCGTTTAGGTTTTTATGTCACAATTCTGCCATGGCGCTAGCGCTCATCATCATTTATCAGCCAATCAGAGGAGACGTGGGCATCTGATTCAGGCATTGGAGTGACAAGCCCCGCCTACTTGGTAGCGACTACATATGTGGCTTTTTGGGGAAATTGTTGTTGGCCATTTTACATTAGAGTTATGGATTCAACATGTTCTAATGACACATAACTTCTTATGAACTGTGATACTGTGAGAGCTCTGGAGGAACCAGATGGACATTGGTGATGTTTATTTTAGTTTGGTGTAGTTATTTTTTTTTCTGTGATGTCAGAAAAAAATAAACTACAAACAATCAAGACTTCTTCCTGTTGCCTTCTTCATGGTTTTCACCAGCCGGCTGTTGATCACGAGACTTGTTAATCAAGCAAAAAAAAAAAAAAAAAGTTTCTGTTATGTACTTTGATACGGCTGAAAATCCAGCTCACCTCAGAGTTATAGAAAACCGAAATGTCTGTAAAGGTTCAGGCAGCTGAAGCCTTAGAAAGAACATTAGTCTCTACAGCTACTAAATATCTCCTATGTTTGTGTTTTTTATTATAAAAATGTAAAAAGACCAGATCCCTGATTAAGAATCATGGTGTAGATTCTTAATTAGCCCCACCACTGAGAAGCTGAACCTTGAAGCTGTTTTTTTTTTTTTTTTTTTATTAAGTGAGGTGCGCATTGATTTTGCAGAAAAGTCTAACAACGCCACAATGAAGGTTAATAATGTAAATGGCGTTTGCTTGGAGTAATATTCAAGGACAGAAGTTGGACCAAATGTGATGAGATGTGAAGGAGTTGGCTGATTAATGTGGAGGGAGGAGATCCAGTTTTAATGCCAACCAATGATTCTTCTTCTGAAATCAGGATATTCACCGGAGGGTTGTTTCTCTCTAAATGACAAATGAATTATTTAGCTGTTTTTCTCCGTCATTACACTTTCTGAATAAATTAGCTGCTGTGGAAGAAACATGACTGCAGGAACCTGCCAGGCTGCCAGGTTCTGCTTCAGGTCAGTCTGACTCCACCTGGCTTCAGATGCTCTCTGAACATGTTCAGCTGCTTGGAAACCTGCATTTTTAATAACTGCAGCTTGTTTCCATTAAATGTTCGGGGGTTTTGTTGCTGACAGGTATTACTAGATGTGTGTGCATTGACCTAGAAACAAAGAGCAGAAGGTGGTAAGCTTGGGTCTTTTATTTTTTGCTGACTTGTAGACATTTAATGACATGTACGCCTTTTGGAGAAGTGTTCCAATCTCTTCACTTCTTCATGAACTTACACCACTCCAGTTTGTATGTCTCTACTCACGTGAATGGACACCAATGATCTGTGAATAACCCAAAAACATGACTTAAGTCAACTTTTGATTCACACCCAGGAATATTGTCAGACAGAGAAAAAAGAAACCACTTTTCATCGGACATGGTTGACATCAGGTAGCAGGCTAACAGATTTCAGAGTCACTTCCCAGCTCAATCTGAGGATGTTCAAAAACAGATGAGAAACATCCAGAGGAGAGATCTGAGCGGGAAAAAGAAAAGCACTCTGACTAAAGAGACCATAAAGCCTGGTCTGATATCTACCAACACGCAGCTTGATGATCTCCAAGACATTTCAGAAAATATTCTGAGGACAAATGAGACAAACATGAAATTTTATTTGGAAGGTGTGTAGTTTTATGTGTAGTTTTATGTCCGTTTTATGTAGCATAAAACAGACAATCAAAAGAAAACACCAGGCTGACAAAGTCCGGACTTTAATCTGGGGTACTTGGTTGAGAACCACTTGTATAGAACTATCATTAGCTGTTTTCTTACAATTGTCATGGGTATTTTGAGAATGACAAAACTGTTTCCAAACACTTGTTTGGAACAAATCTACCGGGTTATGGAAATCATTATTTCGTCAGATGATGTCACTGCGATTTGTTAAAACTAAAAGGAAGTAGAGGTTGCTAACTAGCATGAGGTTTTCAGGAATCATTATTTTGTCAGATGATGTCACTGCGATTTGTTAAAACAAAAAGGAAGTAGAGGTTGCTAACTAGCATGAGGTTTTCAGGAATGTTTGCTAACTGGTCAGTTGTAGTTGTCCTGTCATGTCAACTAGCATTGGCAATCCCGGCTGGAAATTATTACTCTTGTTCAGGAAATAAATAGCTGATCAGTGATATGAGATAACGGTTGGCCATGTCAGAACTTATTTAAATGAACTGTATGAACTGTTTTTTCAGAAAAAACATTTAAAGTGACCGAACAATGATTTTGCTGTACTGAGTTAGTTATTTTAAAATTTTCATAAACCTTTTCTAATGTACGGAAGCGCATTGCTATCACGCAGGAAAAAAATTTTTCTAGCGCTATCACGTCATAACGTGATAGTATCTTGTTAAAACGTGATACGTATCTTGTTAAAACGTGATACTATCTTGTTAAAACGTGATACATATCTTGTTAAAACGTGATACGTATCTTGTTAAAATGTGTTATGTATCTTGTTAAAACATGATACTTATCTTGATAAAACGTGATACGTATCTTGTTAAAACGTGATACGTATCTTGTTAAAACGTGATAATTTTATGTCCAGGAAGTGGCGGTATTATGCTAGGCTAGTAGAGTGGCTAACATGAATTGGTCAGGTTTCCTTTCATGTTTGGTCTACAACATGCAGAGATACGGATGCTGCTTTTCACTGTGGTTAAAACCATTAATAGCCTGCGTACTCTGATCCTAAACAGAACGGGACTGCACAGAAGGAAACGTCAGTCCGGTCCTCTAGCTGTAGCGGCGTTCCTGACTGTCTGAATCGAAGCTGAAGTTGGCTTCCGATTGTAGCTTCTGATTCGGGAAATGGCTAAGGGGAGATTATAATGGAGGCTCAGATTTATTTGCTGAACATTTTCTGTTCAGATTTTTTTTAACAGTACACTTGCTGAACAACGGCAACGGCTGTTCGTAACCAAGCAACCGAAATCAACAGAAGG
>NW_006800456.1:119993-126167 GCF_000485575.1 Poecilia formosa | reverse complement strand
ATCTATGGCCTCCTGTCCTATGTGTTACGACCACAGGGGTCCAGGGAGAAGCTCTACAGATCACCCCATTTTCCTTGGTACTTTTGAATACTTACCCAGCCATAGTTTCATTTTGAATCACCAACAGAAACCTGTTCAAAGTTTAAAGATTTGTCCAAAAAGATTAATCTGTATTAAACACTAAAAATAATCATTTTTTCTCAACACCTGCTAAATTAATTCCTCATCTGAAAACTCCTTTTTATCTTTCATTGTCAATTCTGTTTGACCTGAAACATGTAAATGAAAATAACAGAAAAAATGTAAGTGGGGCAGGAGATAGAAGACCAAATCTGCAATGCAATGACTAGTAACAGTGAAAGCAGCAGTTATTGGAACCAGAGCCATAGAGCGAGTCAGAACAATGCAGCAGCGTCCTTCCTAAAGTCATGCCAAGAACAGTGAGAAGACCCTGCTTCACATCATATTTATCAGTGGAAATCACAATGTTTCTGACAGCCTAGAGACGCCGAAGGACGGTGCTTTGTGTCTTCCTCTATGGGTGGTGCTCAGACAAAAAGGAAAAAAATGTCCCAGCTCTTTGTCACAATAAACTAAAAATAAACTGAAAAACATGAAACACTTGTCCTGCTCCGATGCAGCCCAGCAGGTTTGGGGAAGCACATTTAGTCAGGTGGTGAATACACAACAATCCTCATCAATCAATGCTTCACACAGAAAACTTAAAAACAAGCAAAAAAAAAAAAAAAAGAAACATGCTAGCAATTTAACAGCAAGCTGCTTTTAAATCCCATCAGGCGAAACATTTGCTGCTAAGAATTTTAAGTTAAGACTGATCACAACCCCAAAACAGAACCAGGCTTACAGCTGCAGTATCATGTAAAATCAACTTTTTAAGCTTTCCATTATATTATAATGTTAGTCCCTCATCAAAAACACACCTGTTGGTGACACCGAGTTAAACCACAAATGAAGACCCTGGAGTTTAGTTGCAGCTTGTTTAATTGTCTTCATGAACATGTGGTGAAAACTGAAATGACAAAAAATATGCTCTTTCTCAACATGTAGAGATATATATATCCAAATTAAGTGGTTCAAGTTTGCTAAAATAACATTACAGGAAAATCAACAATAATATCCAACTAAACAGTATAATCTGCCATATGATGTACCTTACGGTGTTCCTGCATGACAATTCAGAGTGGATGGCATCTGATAACATTTCCATGCTGCCTCTTGCATGTGAACCTTTTTTCGAAGCAAAAACGGAATACCGGAAGTACCTAACCGGAACCGGAAGTACGTAACCGGAAGTAGAATTTACCGATAATATATATTTTTTTTATACAAACTTATATAAAGCATGAATTGTTTGTCTAAACATCTTGCAATCATTTTTAATTACACCAAAATATTTTTAGAATTATTTATTTAACCTTATGAACTTACTTATTTATAGAAATGTCTTAAGGACAACACATGCCTACTGGGCTTTCTTCAACAGTAGTCATGTCTCAACACTTTTATTAGAATTTTGAAGTATTGCATTAGAAAAAATTGATGGAAAAATGGCTAAATTTGAAATAATATCCTCAATTTTGCAAAAAAGTTTTTTTTGTTCACTTGATTTTGTTTTTGGATTTTCTGTAAGAGTTAATGAGATGGAGATGGAAACACATTTGCCAAATAAGTTCTGACATGACACAAAACTCCAAACCTTCAGTTCAGAACAGAACTGCAGACAGAAGTTCAAAGGACATATGGAAGACAAAAGTCTAGAAACTCTAGTATAAATGTAGCGGATAAAATCTTATATATTTAGGTTGCTGTTGTTCCTGGTAGGTTTTGGTTTTATGCGCGCTCAAGCAAAAATTGCTATGCTGATTTTCATTTTGACTTGTAATTATCAAGTCATTAATTTCCTTCACAAAGTTTGTCGTCTTGCCATTTCCATTTAGAACCAAATAAATCAACCATAACTCAAAGCCAACCACAGTAGAAAACTTGCTCCCCTTAGCAACTACTAAACAGAATCACACTTAACCTTAAGTAACACCATGCCCCTTCCAACATATTATGTACACAAAATAAAATATGCCCCTGGTGGAAACAAAACAGTAAAACAAGATAAGTTGCTCATACAATAATGCTCATAAAATGTCAAAGTGTCTTCGAAGTAAGATATTAAATGGCTGGAATGTCATGTCTGAGACAGACTATGAGGCCTAATTCTGTGAATACATTTCGACTTTCATTCGTATGAAAGTATGTAAACTACTGATCCAAACTGTGACTAAACTAATAGAATTTCCCATTAAAGAACTTTCAGCTTAGTGAATTCTGGGAGGTGGAATTTTCCAGAGCCATTGATTTAGCTGCAGCCTGCATAATTAGATCTTTCTAAACTATTTGCTCCTATGGGAGCCAAACACACACATTCAGGGTGGTGCCCTGTCATTAAGCCTCCTTCCCGTTTTCCCACACGATTGATTAACTAATTAGCTTTCAGATTAATATCTTTATTCTTACATTTAACCCAGCACCCCCCACCCCTCCACTTTGAGTGTCCTACACATCAGGGGCGCCTGATGTGTAGGACACTTATATAAAGCATATAAGTGCTTTATATAAGCACTTATATGCTTATATAAAGCATATAAGTGCTTATATACTTATATAAGCATACTGGAGCAATGATAGCACAAAGCTATCATTGATCCAGAACCGTAAGAGCACAGCCACATCTCCAACGCGCATCATATGCCTGTCGCACAAAACCAGCACAAACTTAAATATTTTTTTTTTTTAAATATGCTAAATAATAAAGACATGAAAGCAAAGCCTACCTGTGTTATCCACAGGAGGAGGGTGGAGATTCCCAGGTTCAGGTGGTGTCTGAGACTTCCAGAAGAGAAGGTGAAGGAACAATGCTTGCTTAATTTCTAATCTTTTGGCAAATGTTTTGACTAGATTTAACTATTTAACCATTTAACCTGCAGTCTTAACGCAACGCTCAGGAAGAGTGCAGCAGATGTCACAGTTGGCCAACCGAATGAAATGTCTACTCTTCATTTCGCAAATCCACAAAAAAGCTCAAAGAATCACGTACATAGTAAAACGCTCAGGTGGGATCCACATGACCGCTCTTAGAACTACAGGAGGGATCAAACTCCACTCATTCATTTTTATCTTATAGAATAAGCGCCAAGCCGCCAGATAAACTAAACTGACCAATAACCTTTAGGCTTTGGTGTGCCCACCCCCACAGACTCACACAGATGTGTGCTATGTGTGGCAGTATGCCCTGTGGCCTTTGAACGCACCACACAAGTGCCTGAATTTAATTGGTTGTGGGGCTGGCTGCCTGTATATAAAGGGCCCTCCCTCATCTGGTTGACATGACGTTGTTTTCCTTCCGGTTCAGACCTCGGCGTTTGTTGGTGCTGCACGCTAGGTAAGGCAGGCTTCACCTCTCTCAAGCAAGCTTATTACTTATGATTTATTTACATTTTCTGTATAACAGCTGCAAATTAATGAGCTTAACAACGCTCTGATCGCCGCCGATCAATCGTCCTTCTGGTAAGAATCTTCCCACACCTGACATTTGTTAGCTTAGCTTTAGCTCAGCTTTTGTTGTATATCCAGACCGCCTGTACAAGCTCCACGTTTCCTCCTTCCTGTTAGAGGCACTACATAAAGAGCTCAGTGGTAAGTGAAGTGCTGGAGTTTGGATGCTTTTAGATTCCATTTCTAACATTTATTTTTGATAGCCGCTGCTGTTTGTCCTTGGCTGGCTGTTTGTCCTTGGCCGGCTGTTTGCCCGCTGTTCTGGTTGTCCCCGACTGGCGGTCCACCTGTCAACTGGATAATCTGTCGACTGCCTACCTGTCGTCCTGTTTGCTGGCTTCATGCCCGCCGTCCTGGTCGGCGTAAAGCTGGCTCCTACCACTCGTCCAGTGTGGCTGATTTGGGCTGATTGGTGATCAGCTCGGACTATCTTTCTACTGCCGCTCTGGAGTATGCTACAGCGGATCTATTTCTNAGATACGTATCACGTTTTAACAAGAAACTATCACGTTTTAACAAGATACGTATCACGTTATAACGTGATAGCGCTCGAAAAATTTTTTTCCTGCGTGATAGCAATGCGCTTCCGTACTAATGAGATACTTAAAAATGTGCATAAAAAATGTTGATGGAAGCAAAACAAGTTATAAAGTTGGTTGTAATGGGAATTTTTTTGTCATATGCCTTTGCTTTGGATCATTTTGGTTACCCTGTGTTAAGGAAGAATTTCTAAAATAGTTAACTTTGGTAAAAGTTTGGCTCTCTCTCTCTCTTCCTTAGATCCCAGGTCCTCTCGGCAGGCCACGTGTAGCCACAAGGAAAACAACTATGCGTGTTGACGTCACAGAATTACAGAATTTAATCCAATATAAGACAATGCATAAACTTACACCAGAAACTGCAGAACAACAGAAACATACATTCATTACCTGAGACAAAAAGATAAAAGAAAAGGCAAAGACGCGTCTTTGGAGAGAGCTGGTGCANTCGGACTATCTTTCTACTGCCGCTCTGGAGTATGCTACAGCGGATCTATTTCTCCCCGGACGGACTCTTAATTTGGACTATTGCTGCTTGATTGATTGTGGGCTGAACTGCATAATTGTATTGTCTGTAATTTGAATGTTTCTCCTTTATTTTGACAGGAACAGCCAGCTCGTGGTGTTGGTGGTGGACTTTCCGGGTGGTGGTACTCCTTCTGGTTTGGTGCACAATTTTCTTTTGTTTTTGCCTTGTTTCGTTTGCTGCGTTTCTTTTCTTTTAGGACACTATCCCGAATTGCACTCCCATCCCTGAGTTGAGCTAGCACTGACTTTTAATGTGTGAGTGGTTTTAGACAAGTATTTTTGATTAAACAAACAATTGTGGAATAAATAAAATTGTTACATTGTGAGATTGTCTCAAGCCTCATCTGTAGCGGGTCTGTGTGCCTTAAAGGTAACTTTTTAGTGGAGTTGTTGCAACCAATGTTATTAAAATAGTGTTTTTAAACTTAAACTCCTAATTCTTATCACACTGCTCCCGCCACATATGTACAAGATGTCTTGGCACAAAAGATCTTTTTTTTCTCCACAATTTTAATAGTAGGGAGGTTTAGATAATAAAAAAATCCAAAAACTATTTTCTCTTTTTTATTACTTAAAGAAGAATCTCAAGGTACGTACAGCCATACAGCTGCAAATGCCCCCGCTACACGTATAATATCCAAAATAGACGAGCATAAAGAAATAATACCCTTAGAAGATGAGCGTAACATATGAGAATGAACCCATTTTTAAGTTGTGGAGAGATTTTTGTTCTCTATTGTTTAAGATTAGGCTGAAAAATGTATTTTTTGAAAGAGTGAGAAGTGTAGTGCAGAGGTTTTAACAAGACAAGCAGTTATCCAGAGATGTCTCTCCTGGTACAGGATAGTAGTAATGCTGTTCCTGATCATTTACCATTGAAAAACTGGACACAAGTCTGCAGTGGAGGACGGTTGTTTACAGCGGAGGTAATAAATCTCAAGTTGCACTATTGTGAGCACTGCTCTTAATGTAGTTTTGCTTTAGCTTTGCTATCATGTTTATATAAAAGCAAATGTACTAAGAAATGGTTATTTACAATTACATTTATTTATGAAATTTGATAACATGCAATCAGTACATAACAAGAGAAATACAAATACATTTGACTGCTTCTGTGGCAACTCATTCCTTCTAGAAAAATTATACACATCTGAGAAAATGAAACTTTAATGAAAGATCTCTTAGCTCACTTTTCCCAACCCTGGTACTCAAAGCTCTTTCCCCTTCATGTTTTAGTTGTTCTTTCTCCAACTTTTCATCTGCTTGCTGATTTCATTTGATGGATAAAAACAGGCAGAAGAACAGGTGAAGAAACAAAGGTGATAACTATGGGGAGCCATTCCAATCAGACCTTTCATTGTACAGTGAAATGTGTATTTGGAGAATGTGATGGCCAAATCCATGGCCACACTCTGAAGGCAGAAGTCGGTAACTCTTATGCACAATTTAGTTTTCATAATTTATTTTTTCATTCAAATACAACACTTTAGTTTCAGTAAAACATTTATTAGTTGATTTGGATACATTTGTTCTTTATGTT
>NW_006800456.1:118049-119915 GCF_000485575.1 Poecilia formosa | reverse complement strand
TTGCCACTAACTTTGTTTGTTTTTCCCGGTACTTACCTGCCTTGGAGTGGCCAGACAAAAGATGGATGCCAGGGCTCAGCAGGCTTAAATGCTGATTGGACTGCACCACTAGTTCCTGCTGGCAGGGGAAATTTGTAGTTTCTTTATTTAGATAAGTTTTGTATTTAAGTAAATATTAGTATTTAAACTTTAATATTTTTGATTTTCATTTTTTGGGGGTTTTAGTTTAGCCAAACTTAGCTGTACTGTTAGTTGTTTTGTGTTGTTTGTAATTGTATTCTGTTTAGTTATCCCTATTGTGTCTTAATTGGTCTGATCAGCCAGTGTATATAAACCCCTGTGTGTCATTTCTTTGTTAGGTCAGTTATGTTTGTTTGTTTGTGCAGCCAGTTTGTTTACATTATTTGCCTGAGTTCAGTTTTGTTTCTTTGACCTCTTTTATGAGCTCAGTTTATTCTTTGTCATTTATAATCTTTGGGTTAAAATAAATAACCCTATTTTTCTAATTAATATCCTGTGACTCCTTCTGTTTTTAACTCGGTCCATCACAGAGAACATCTCACTTTGGAGGAAAGGAGAAGCAGGAGTTTGGCATTTGAGCTCAGTACAATCTACTGTTACTTCAATATCAGGAAAATCTTTGAAGTCATCAGGGAACTGAGCTCAGATGTTCTCTGTATCAATCCAGATGCATAGAGAACCCAAAAGAGGGTACAAATAATTGGTCCATGGAAAAATAATTGGGCTTACAGTAGAAGGGTGAATATTGAACTGATTTTGTTGGGTCTCTTTCCTTAAGACCTGCAGCCAGGTACATCTGGAACAGGAACAGCTCGTCAACGTGTTGCAAAGCGTCACCTTCTTAAAATAATTGCCTAAGTCATTTTTTTTTCAGGAAACACAAAAAACTGAACCATTTGTTGAATAAATGATATTTACGAACAATTTTAATCAAAAAAGTTGTAACAACAGATGTCTTTTGACATACAAACAGCAAGGTCAGTCAAACATGGAACATGACAGAATTAAATGACTTAGGCAAATTTTTGAACATGCCTTTGTGACCTAGGCAATTTTCCAGCATAATCTAACAAAACATAATGCTGAGGAGGCATGTGCATTTTTTCCACTTCTTCCAGCTCTTCTTTGACAATTTGCCACACTAATAGGCATCAGACAAAAACCCAGCAAAGAAGTGATGACACTCGACAGGCATGATGGATTTCATTGACTGGAGGTCCTGGAACTTTCTCTTTGATTGGCAGAGCACATGGAAACAAACTTATCCATGCCATTGGCCCATTTGGCACCTGCACTCTTTGTGGCAGTTCTTCCCACACAGAGTCTTCTGAAAAGGACAGCTTGAAATGGACCTTGCCTTCACTGCTAAACTGAAGACCCCGCAAGTCATGCACAGTCGGGTCTCCAACTTTTTTGCCTGGTCTGATGCTGAAGAAGTAAGATCCATTTAGCTTCAGGAACTCATTGTGCTTGAGCACTTTCACATAGTAAGGTGATGGCCTGATTCTTGCAGTCTGGAGTACAATGACATAGTCTCTTGGGGTGAAGATATCTGCAACTATTTTTCGTTCAATAGTACTATGCATAATGTCACACTCCAAGAAGGTATTTCTGGGTTAATAGCACCCCATATTTCCTTGCAAGCTCAGAGTATGCATTTGCTACACATGTATTGCGATTCTGATAACCGCAACCGTCGCTCCACACTATGATCTCCTTGAGGTCTGGATGGCCTTTGATCACACCTTCAAAATGATGATACTGAAGATGTGCAAATACCTTGCTACAGAGGTCACCTTCTGATTCGTCCCAAACATAGCAGTAGCCTTCCTTTGATCTCAAGTT
>NW_006800456.1:105406-117019 GCF_000485575.1 Poecilia formosa | reverse complement strand
CCACCATCATGAAGAGATGATTTAGGCAAAAAAATCATTTTTGAAAAAAAAAAAATGACTTAGGCAATTATTTTAAGAAGGTGACGAAATTGGCTAAGTCATTATTTTTTTCAAAAATGATTTTTTTGCCTAAATCATCTCTTCATGATGGTGGCCACCTCTGGTAAAATTGCCTACATCCTCAATTAAACAGATCATGCCATTCTACCCATTTTGTATAATTGCCTATGTCAAGAGTGTGACTTAGGCAGTTTTATTTTGCTTAAGTCACCAGACAAATTGACTTAGGCAATTTTAGAAGTTTTTCAAGATGGCGGATTCAAGGAGAAGACAATTCTACACAGCTGCTGATGCTATTTCCAAGATTCAGGACTCTTCCCATATTGGTAAGTGAAGATGTTTACTATAATATACACTAAGCTATCAAAATTGCATAAGATCTTTTGTGAAAATTTTAGTTTAGGAAGCTAGCTAAAAATGCTCTGTGATAGACTGGCGACCTGTCCAGGGTGTGCCCTGCCTTTGCCTGTAGCCAGCTGGGATTGCCTCCAGCATTAACCATGACCCTCCAGAGTCATCCAACTAAGAAAGTTGTCAATAATGTAATGTAATCTACAGTCTAGAAAAAATTCACAAAGGACCCTCTTTATTGATTTTAACTAATGAAAATTTCAGTTGAACATACGTAATCGTAAATGATTTTACTGATGTTATAGTGTGCCTGTGTTGGTGTATCTTGAGGCAACTTGCAAACCATTTTGGGAATCCACGATCCACTTGGGTTTGTTGTGGGCTACATATGAGTGGGCATAGGTTTTATCTGGGCAAACTGCATGGGAGCCACATGGTTAGCGTAAGTAAAATGGGACCCATATTGTTGGGCCCTATTCAGCAGTAATGTGGGCTAACTGGGAATGGGACAGAAATAGGCAATGCTCTATGGTACCCGAAAGGGCCCATAGAGCATGGCTCCCATGGGTCTCAGCCAAGCCAGCATGCATGCATGGATGGGTTTTATCTGGGCTAACTGCATGAGGCCCATATGGTTAGCCTAAAATGGGACCCATATTGTTGGGCCCTATTCAGCAGTAATGTGGGCTAACTGGGAATGGGACAGAAATAGGCAATGCTCTATGGTACCCGAAAGGGCCCATAGAGCATGGCTCCCATGGGTCTCAGCCAAGCCAGCATGCATGCATGGATGGGTTTTATCTGGGCTAACTGCATGAGGCCCATATGGTTAGCCTAAAATGGGACCCATATTGTTGGCCCATTTGGGCTAAATGTATGGGCCCTATTCAGCATTAATGTGGGGTAACTGGGAATAGGACAGAAATGGGAACACTATATTGGGCCTAAAAGCTTTTTTGTAAATAAAATAAAGGCATGGTAGTCCATATTTTTAAATCATGTTTGTTTTTATCATGTAAGTGACACTTTAAAGCATTTTGTTCTGTCAGAGTTTGTTTCAATCTGAAACTGTTGTGTGTTGGTCTACAGAGTAGTGTTCAGTACAAGAGTGAAGTTGCCCCCCCATCTTCAAATTAGATGAAATTAGTGTCAAATGTTTGTGCTACGTTTGTGCTGGTTTGTGCAGCAAAAACTTTCGTTTGTGCCGCTATCATTTTAAAGTTATAAAGAAATATTTCTAGAGGTCATCAAAGGTCAACCAGCACCCCCCACCTTCTTCACTCCTCTTCCCTATGTAATGCTAATGGCAGGCCCCAACTATAAAATTCCTGAAGAAATTTAACCAGGACCTGCCAAACTGTGCCCGTCGGTTTGGATCCAGCATTCTTAATGCTAAAAATGAGCATTAATACTAAAGAAAGCTGCAATGTAGTCAATAACCTGTGGAGATTCAGAAACATTTTGACTAAGTTGTACTTGTACCATTCAGTATGTTAAAATTAATGCATAAGCTAAAATTAGCCAAAATGCTAATAATAGCATGAATGCTATCAGTAGCATGAGGGGTATCACTAGCATGCTGTGTGTCATTGACTTACTCCAGTCAGTATACTAAACATGGTTAATAAGTAAGAAAACCATTCTGATGCTAAACATTAGCATCAATGCTAAGCTGAGCTAAATTGTAGTCAATAACCTGTGGAGAGTCAGAAGCATGTTGACTAAGCTGTACTTGTACCATTTAGTATGTTAAAATTAATGCAAAAGCTAAAATTAGCCAAAATGCTAATGTTAGCATGAATGCTATCATGCATGTGGGGCATCTCTGTCATTGACTTACTTCATTCAGTATACTAAACATGGCTAATATGTAAGAAAATTAGCTAAAAGCTAATTTTAGGTTAAATGCTAATGTTAATGCACCGGCTTGTACCAGCCAGTGCCATACCCTGAGAGAAAATACTAATAAAGGCTAATATTATTGTACCGCCTATGGCGGTGCACTTACCTAAGAGGATTATTGTGGCTTTTATTTTGAAATTTTCAGTAAGCTTCATTTGAAATGGCAACATTAATCCCATGTGTAACAGTGGTTTGGTTAAACCAGTTATCTAATGCCCAAAAGAGCTGATGGAAAAAGTTCTCAAGGCTTTTATTTTTGAAAATTTCAATAAGCTTAATTTGAAATGGCCACAATAATTGGGTTAAATCAGTTATAGAATGCTGAAAACACAAGTAGTTCTGAATACCAAAGGTCAACCTAGTAACTGACAGTTCCGCCGCCATGCTGCTCAGGGCTCTGTGTTAAGCAGGAAATAGATAGAACTACAGAGATGGTGTGTTTGAAGTCCTAAGCAGCTCCTCTGCCCTGCTTTGGGTTCTGTTGCTACGGTATTTACGGTATTGCCAAGTGCAGCTGTGAGTGACAGACAGTTCTGCCATGTTGTAGTTCTGACATTCTGCTCAACCCTCTGTGAATAACTGAGTGTTCAGCCACAGTTAGAACTACAATGATGGTGTGTTTGTAGTCCTAAGCAGCTCCTCTGCCCTGCTCTGTGTTCTGTTGCTACAGTAATAGAGCTTTGGAACATGACGTCACTGCTGTAGACGGAGGGACACCAGCGCCATCTTTGGGGTCCTCTCTGTTAAACATAACCAACAAAAACAACAGTCTCGCAGATTTTTTTAATCCAAGTTACTTAAAATAATTTAGCTATGGCACGAACTTGCTGCGTTATTGAATGTAATTTCCGATCACACAACTGAAATGGTAAAAAGATGGAAAACGGACTTTCTTTTCACTATTTTCCTGCTTGGAAACAACGCGAGGAGGCTAAGCTATCGGAGCTAACGAAAAGAAGACGAATGTCCTGGTATCAGTGGTGAGACGTTCTGATATCTTCTCCAACATCCCCAGATACCTACAGGTTTCCTCCAGACATTTCCATTCTGGTGAGTATCTAAATTCGCTTTGTTGGTTTTGTGTCATATTTTTTGCTATGATTTTGTCCGGGTGTACTCATGTTCAGTTTCTGTTGAATTCATTTAAGTGGGTCAACCTTGTTTCGGTCAGGCCTATATTGTTTATATAGCATAGTCTGAGTTTTGTCAGTGGACATCGAGATTCTTAGATTATTGTGAAGTAAACTATTTGAGTTTTTTTGTGTTATCAGATTTACAGCATTAATACTGATGTGTGTTCTGATATGTGCTCTTAAAGGCAAACCGACGTATGAAATGGATGAGATCAATCCTGACTGGGTTCCAGCGCTGAATATGGGTCACTGCGAGGTAAATGCCACAACATCGGACCGACATGCGCGTCAATTAAAGAGGGGATACAGCAAGACCGTGGTGAATCAACAAGTTACAGAGACTGTTTTTATTATTTACCCCAGAAGAGGTAAATAATGAAAACAGTAGTGGAGGCAACAGAAGAGGAGCAAGTTGGAGAGGCTGAGGAAGAAACCCCAGAAGAGGAGCTCAGCAAGGCTGCAGACTCTGAACAGGAACATGAATCATTTGTGTTGAAATACAGTTGGAAGAGGCTGTTTTCTCTCATTTAATAATTTAATGCATTAAACATTCATGAATCGTTTGATTCAAGCACTTCAAGTTGCCTGTAAACAGGTGAAGAAATGAATCACATTTAAAGTAAAAATTGGATATTTCAATATTTCAGGTAATAAACATGCACGTAATGAAAGATTATATTTTTAAATAAATATTTTATTTGATTAAAGTAAACAATTATATAATCAGACATCTGTCGGGACACTGGGTTTTTGGGTTTGTTTTGCTTTTCATTTTATTAAGCTTCATGTTTTAATTCACTTTAGTTTAGCCCTTCATGGACCTTTTGATATTATTAGAGGTATTTAGTGTAGTTAGAATTATATTATTGCTTTTCCTTGTTTGTTTGAGTCCATGTCAAGCCTTCTTTAATGACTATAGTTTAATTCTATTTTATCCCTCTAGTTATTTCTTATTTCAGCCTCCTGGTGAAGTTTTTAGTAATGTTTATTTCTTAATTTGATTACCATAGGTTCAGTTATTCTTCCATGTCTGAGTCTGTCTGTATCTTTCTTTAGTAATTCAAGTTGGGTTATTTCTTTGTTTAGATCTTCTAGTTTCTCTTGCTTTGTGTTCCTTAGTTCTTATTGTTGTTAGATCAGCCTTGTTTCTATTTAGGTTCGGTTAGAGTTTCCCTCATATCTTTCTCTCTTAGTTCATCAGGTTTTCTTTACTCTTATTGTCTTTTGTATTAGAAGTATTTTTCAGTTCCCTGTTTCCTCCCGTTTGTGTTCCCAGCAGATCTCCTTAGTTTCCCTGTGCTATCTTGTCCCCAGCCCTCAGCCAGCTCCTGTGCCAAATTACTCACACCTGCTATCACTCTTCTCATTTAGGCCATTGTCCCACTACTTAAGCCCCTCTTTTTCAGTCACAACTCGCCAGTCCAATTTGTTACCCTGCTCACCACGATGCCAGTTGTTACCGTTGTTGTCCCTTGTGTCTCCTGTTTCATTGTGTTTTGGATTTCCTTGTTTTCCCTGGATTTTGGATTTAGTTTGTTTATTTTGTTAATTAAAATAACATCCACATAAAGTAAGTTTACTGCCTGCTGCTTTGTGTCCACCGCCACACCACATTATGACACAAACCAGATGAAAGAGCCCATCTTTAAACATTTAATGTGTAATTAAACAAAAAAGGTGACACATTTTATCAAATAGATCACACTTTAAGTAAATATTTGTTGTATTTAACATATTCCAGGTAAGTGAACATGTAATGAAATGCAACTTTTAGATTCACCTCTGCTCCAAAACGTCTGAATTCCCTCACCAGCATTCATTCCTCTCTGCAATAGGCTGGAAACGAGCAGTTTATTTGATCCAAGTGTGTTTGAGCAGAGACGCATCTAAAAGTTACAGGATGGTAGCCCTCAAGGACTGGAGTTGATGACCTCTGCCCTAGTTCATACAGTACAAAGCTTAACCTCATGGACTCTGTTCTTCTGTGGACCATAGACTGTTGTTTTGACAGTCAAAAAGGAGTCAAATATGTTTAAAGGTCTGTCCCTCTTAAATATCATGTTATATAAAACCCATGTTGTCATTTTTAACCTTTATTACACAGTTTACCCATCATCTGCCAATAATATAGTGTGTTTAACATCAGTGAAGAAACTTTTAGTGGTATGTTATGATGTAGACCTATCACACCTAAAAATGTACATAAATACTTAGCTTTCATTCAGTATAAAATCAACCCAAATCTGCATGTAGATCCACATTCAGATGATGGTTGAATCAATGTTGATTCCTAACTGATTCAATGTAGAAAAACACAAATATGCATGCAGATCCACATTCAGATGATGGTTGAATCAACGTTGATTCAATGTAGAATAAACACAAATATGCATGCAGATCCACATTCAGATGATGGTTGAATCAACGTTGATTCAATGTAGAATAAACACAAATATGCGTGCAGAACGAAGTTCAGATGATGGTTGAATCAACATTGATTCCTAACTGATTCAATGTAAAATCAACACAAATATGCATGCAGATCCACGTTCAGATGAAGGTTGAATCAACATTGATTCCTAACCTATTAAATGTAGAATCAACATAAATCTGCATGCAGATCCACGTGCAGATGATGGTTGAATCAATGTTGATTCAATGTAGAATAAACACAAATATGCATGCAGATCCACGTTCAGATGATGGTTGAATCAATGTTGATTCAATGGAGAATAAACACAAATATGCGTGCAGAACGAAGTTCAGATGATGGTTAAATCAACGTTGATTCCTAACTGATTCAATGTAAAATCAACACAAATATGCATGCAGATCCACTGTCAAATGAGTGTTGAATCAATATTGATTCAATGTAATATCAACACAAATATGCATGTAAATTGACATACAGATGATGGTTGAATCAACATTGATATAATGTCAGTTATGGTTGAAACCCTAACGTTGATTCAACATACAAGTGACCGACCACTTTCAATGTTGTTTTAATGTCAGCTTTCAACGTTGATTCAATGTTTCTGGCTGACATTGATTCAATGTTGTTTCAATCATTCTGTGCCACCTGGGTAAAATTAGGCTATTGCAATCAAGACATGTTGCTAAGTTTTAAAACTAGCATATTTTACATTTATTTTCTTAACATTATGCATCATTAGCCCTCTGATGCGTGAGTGACTGACTATACAGTCTTCCGTGAGTGGGTCCTTTTTTGACCCGGGTTACAATCAATGTGTTTTTATGCTACTTTTGTCAGTTTGATTCAAAATAATGTTTTGTACAATACTTTCTACTGTGTTTTATTTCACACAAGAGTCATTTCATGTATGTTTGAAACATTTTCATTTTTCACTTTTTTAAACGTTTTTAGAACAATTTGTAGAACATTTTTAAAACAAAATGACAACAACAGCAATTTTACAATAACAATGATAAAATGTCAATAATGGACAATGTTAACATCCATTATGTGTGTGCGGGTGTGTGGGCATGGTGGGGCTGTGAAAGAGCACGTTTCTTGAAACTAGCTAGCTAACCAAGCTAGCTAACATTACAGTCTCTATTCTATTATGCTCTGTATATCACGCATGTGAATGTGTGTATGTGTGAGATTTATTTATCACGGAAGAATGGGGTAGTGATATAAAACATGCTATTTCTTAAAATGTATAAAAGGTAAATTAAAAATTTTAATTGCATGATATTAGTAACATGTTTCTTCAGGAATACCTGGAATATGAAGTGATGAAAACTTTTCCTTACAAAGATATTGCAAAAAGATGACCTCACTGGGTCAAAAAGGACCCACTTACGCATCAGAGGGTTAGAGACATTTTATCATTAGTTTCATCAGATTGAATGACTTGATCCTGACCCTCAGTCCTGTTTTTCACACCTTCAGGACTATTAGTAACAAAATATATGCAAATGGGGACATTTTGAAAATACAGTATTGTAGAACCGTGAGCTTTTATACCAGGGACGGTTCTAATATATAAAAGCCTCCTTGTTGAAGAGTCAAAGAAAGGGGAGTTCGCTGAGATGTTTAACCCATTAAATCCCTATTAGGAACAGCCATCTTTATGGAAGAAGCAAGATAATCAGCTCGCATTATAACACCCATTAGTTTATCAACCGTCAGTTTAAGGCTCCATTAGGACTGTCCCTTTAAAATGTAGGAGTATCAATTCGAAACTGAAACTATTATTTTTAACCAAGAATGAAATCAGTTGTCAAAATCCCACTTCGTTTATGTAATGATTCGCATTTCTCTGACTCAACACCCATGGCCCTAAAGAGGGGAAATGCTACACAGCTTTCAGAGTCTTCACAGACTTTTGAGTTCACACCAATGGACTGAATTTAGCAGATTTTCCTGATTCTCTCACTTTATAACTTCGCTGCATGAAGGATCATGGAATACATAATTTGTCAGAACAACTAAAGCCATCTGAACGCATCAAACTTTCGCACAAGNAGTTTATTTGATCCAGGTGTGTTTGAGCAGAGACGCATCTAAAAGTTACAGGATGGTAGCCCTCAAGGACTGAAGTTGATGACCTCTGCCCTAGTTCATACAGTACCCTCATGGACTCTGTTCTTCTGTGGACCATAGACTGTTGTTTTGATAGTCAAAAAGGAGTCAAATATGTTTAAAGGTCTGTCCCTCTTAAATAACATGTTATATCAAACCCATGTTGTGATTTTTAACCTTTAGTACACAGTTTACCCATCATCTGCCAATAATATAGTGTGTTTAACATCAGTGAAGTAACTTTTAGTGGTATGTTATGATGTAGACCTATCACACCTAAAAATGTACATAAATA
Source organism: Poecilia formosa (assembly GCF_000485575.1). Taxonomy (NCBI): domain Eukaryota; kingdom Metazoa; phylum Chordata; class Actinopteri; order Cyprinodontiformes; family Poeciliidae; genus Poecilia; species Poecilia formosa. The sequence continues at coordinate 108,726 of NW_006800456.1, read as the reverse complement.
CTTATCTTTCATTCAATATAAAATCAACCCAAATCTGCATATAGATCCACATTCAGATGATGGCTGAATCAAAGTTGATTCCTAACTGATTCAATGTAGAAAAAACACAAATATGCATGCAGATCCACAGTCAAATGAGTGTTGAATCAACATTGATTCAATGTAATATCAACACAAATATGCATGTAAATTGACATACAGATGATGGTTGAATCAACATTGATATAATGTCAGTTATGGTTGAAACCCTAACGTTGATTCAACATACAAGTGACCGACCACTTTCAATGTTGTTTTAATGTCAGCTTTCAACGTTGATTCAATGTTTCTGGCTGACATTGATTCAATGTTGTTTCAATCATTCTGTGCTACCTGGGTAAAATTAGGCTATTTCAATCAAGACATGTTGCTAAGTTTTAAAACTAGCATATTTTAAATTTATTTTCTTAACATTATGCATCATTAGCCCTCTGATGCGTGAGTGACTGACTATACAGTCTTCCGTGAGTGGGTCCTTTTTTGACCCGGGTTACAATCAATGTGTTTTTATGCTACTTTTGTCAGTTTGATTCAAAATAATGTTTTGTATAATACTTTCTACTGTTTTTTATTTCACACAAGAGTTATTTCATGTATGTCTGAAATATTTTCATTTTTCACTTTTTTAAACGTTTTTAGAACAATTTGTAGAACATTTTAAAAACAAAATGACAACAACAGCAATTTTACAATAACAATGATAAAATGCCAATAATGGACAATGTTAACATCCATTATGTGTGTGTGGGTGTGTGGGCATGGTGGGGCTGTGAAAGAGCACGTTTCTTGAAACTAGCTAGCTAACCAAGCTAGCTAACATTACCGTCTCTATTTTATTATGCTCTGTATATCACGCATGTGAATGTGTGTATGTGTGAGATTTATTTATCCATCCATCACGGAAGAATGGGGTAGTGATATAAAACATGCTATTTCTTAAAATGTATAAAAGGTAAATTAAAATTTTTAATTGCATGATATCAGTAACATGTTTCTTCAGGAATACCTGGAATATGAAGTGATGAAAACTTTTCCTTACAAAGATATTGCAAAAAGATGACCTCACTGGGTCAAAAAGGACCCACTTACGCATCAGAGGGTTAGAGACATTTTATCATTAGTTTCATCAGATTGAATGACTTGATCCTGACCCTCAGTCCTGTTTTTCACACCTTCAGGACTATTAGTAACAAAATATATGCAAATGGGGACATTTTGAAAATACAGTATTGTAGAACCGTGAGCTTTTATACCAGGGACGGTTCTAATATATAAAAGCCTCCTTGTTGAAGAATCAAAGAAAGGGGAGTTCGCCGAGATGTTTAACCCATTAAATCCCTATTAGGAACAGCCATCTTTATGGAAGAAGCAAGATAATCAGCTCGCATTATAACACCCATTAGTTTATCAACCGTCAGTTTAAGGCTCCATTAGGACTGTCCCTTTAAAATGTAGGAGTATCAATTCGAAACTGAAACTATTATTTTTAACCAAGAATGAAATCAGCTGTCACAGTCATCAAAAAAAAAAATCCCACTTCGTTTATGTAATGATTCGCATTTCTCTGACTCAACACCCATGGCCCTAAAGAGGGGAAATGCTACACAGCTTTCAGAGTCTTCACAGACTTTTGAGTTCACACCAACGGACTGGATTTAACAGATTTTCCTGATTCTCTCACTTTATAACTTCGCTGCATGAAGGATCATGGAATACATAATTTGTCAGAACAACTAAAGCCATCTGAACGCATCAAACTTTCGCACAAGTCTTTTCAAAAGCCACAGTTTAAAGGTGAAAAAGGATTCCAGTTGGAGGCAATAATGCATTAACGTGTTGTAATAAAAATGTTAAAAAGAAGACAGCTTTAATGAATGACAATTGATTGAATTTTCTTTGTTTAATTCTCAATATTTCCAACATGCTGTTAGTTCTGACACTGTGTCCAGATTGGGTGGAAGACATTTAAACGTTTAATCGTCTAACTTCCAGCGTCCCATCAGATAGTTTTTTAAAGCTGAAATGATTCCCAGAGAGAAACAACTGTTAGCTTGTGTCACATTTACAAGCTACAGTGGCCGGCAGGTGCAAACAGGCAGCAAATGGTGAAACAAGCTGCCAACGCAGCAAATGGTGAAACAAGCTGCCAACACATGTAAAAAAAACACAATGCAAATACAACAGAAATGCATTGCAAGCAAATAAAATGCTGAAATAACAGAAAATACAAGCAAAAACCTTAAATCAAAACAAATACAAACAAGAAACACTTAAATCACAAATAAAACACTTGCAGCTTGTTTCGCTGTGCGTTAGCACCTGCCCGCTACCATAGATTAAGATTAACAATAAAAACATGAGGATCAGTAGCTAAATATGTTAAGAGAGATAATTAACTTACTGCTCCTCTGTCGCGGCCAGAAACCAGGCTGAGGTCTTGATTTTCTATACTTCGATATGGCTGCAGCGCTGTCGGAATGGGTTAATTGTGATTAGCTTATACGTAGGTTTCCTAAATGTGGGGTCTGTTCATATGATTGGTAGAAACAAGGAAGCCATCTGATTGGTTGCTGATCATTCAATGTAAAAAAAAAACATATATTAAGACTTCAGACATCACACACAAATGCAGCGAAGCCCAAAAGCAGCTTGTAAATCAAGATACTGTATATTTGTGTTTGCATCAAAAATACAAGTGTTTGTCTTGTTATGTGCATTTGGGAATTTTGATCTGTGCATTTGGGAATTACGAGACTGTGTTAGCGCAATATTACGTCAGTCATTAAAGATACTTGCATGCAAACATGAGGACAGTACATGTGCAATGTCATAAATGACATAGAATGAGGTTTTTGTCTTATCTTTGTAACAGTTCTCTGATCATGTATTTTGGCTATGCGAGTCTGTTTAAGTCTGTTTAAGTGTGACAATTTTAGAAATTGTCACAGTTTAAAAATTGTGTGATAATTTTATAAGTTTCAAAGATTACTGATTTCTATACAGATTAATAAATGCAAATTTCTCCATGAGTCATTGCCAGTGTTGTAGTCAAGACCACCTAACCCGAGACCAAGACAAGACCAAGACCAGAGTGTATCGAGACCGAGACAAGACCAAGACTTTTAGGGTCCGAGACCAAGTCAAGACCAAGACCGAGGGAGGTCGAGACCAAGTCAAGACCAAGACCAGAGTGTATCGAGACCGAGACAAGACCCAGACTTTTAGGGTCCGAGACCAAGTCAAGACCAAGACCCAGGGTGTATCGAGACCGAGACAAGACC
>NW_006800456.1:99060-104710 GCF_000485575.1 Poecilia formosa | reverse complement strand
TGTTGTTTCAATGTCAGCGTTCAACGTTGATTCAATGTTTCTGGCTGACATTGATTCAATGTTGTTTCAATCATTCTGTGCTATCTGGGAACTTATTCTGCCCTATTGACCTTTATGTTACCTGTAGTTACAGCAGATTGTTTGCTAAGATCTTTTGAATTGCCCTTTGTCTGTGTGGGAAACAATCAGAAGAAGTTCCAGCTTTCACACTGATCTGTGAAAAGCCATAAAACAGCAGGAGTCCAGGTTAGTGGAGGAGAAGCTCTGCTTCCACTTTGTTTAGATAAAGGTGACAACTGGTGTTTGATCTTGAAAACAAATTGCAGGGGGTTTCTAACTTTAAAAAGGGTCAGAGACGGCTCCAGGTTGGATGAGCAAAGATAAGCCTTATTTGAATAAATTAAAGACAAGAATACGCCTTTAATATAAAACTTTGTACACAGGAGTAACAAATCAGATTTGCTCTTGCAATTCTCCAAAGACGTCTTTGCTTTTCTGTCTTTCATTCTTTCTTATTCTTTTCCATTTGTCTCAGGTAAATGAATGTATTGCTGTTGTTCGGTAGTTTCTGTTGTAATTTCATACGTTGTCTTCTATTGGATTAAACTCTGAAATTCTGTGACGTCTACACTCATTTTCTGTGTGGCTTCACTTCGGCCCACCGGGAGAACCTGGGATCCGTGAGAAGAAGATCGAGCCAGAGATTTTCCTAAAATATATTATAACCTAAAATCTTTTTCAACACTTACCTGTTCGTTACAGAGTGAGCTGCTAAAATATTTCCTCTGCCATTACCCAGAATGCTGTGCGGTGTTGAGTAAAATTAATGAACGTTATATAGGATGTATTTTCTATTGGTCACATGCCTATAACTATATACAGTGTCATTTATTTGTTGTCCGGCCCCAGGCCTTACTATAAATTCCTTACAGAATTAATAATTTACTATATTGTTGAGACATTTAGTTGGACATTATTTTTTTACTTTTTACAGAGTCAGATTGTTCTTCCACCGTAATGTGTTGCAGAATCCCTCAACAGAGACCTGGCACTCTAAAGAGAAATGATGAGGAGACTGAAAATGCAGTCTGTGGCTTCTCTGGTGAGGCAGGCCAAAGACCAATCTTTCACATGTTCACATGGACAAAAAGAAACTCGACAGTTCATTAGATGGCCTAAAAAGAGAAAGATAAAAGATTATTGAAAAGTTTTTCATCATCCCTCTAATACCATTTGTTATTTTTCTGGGTCATTAAATGCATAGTTTTCTACAACTTATATTCAAGTTGTTGCTGTAGCAATTCCTCCATCCATCTATCCATCCATCCATCCATCCATCCATTTTCTTCCGCTTATCTGGGATCGGGTCGCGGGGGCAGCAACTTCAGAAGGGAGGCCCAGACTTCCCTCTCCCCAACCACTTGTTCCAGCTCCTTTGGGGGAATCCCAAGGCGTTCCCAGGCCAGCCGAGAAACATAGTTCCTCCAGCGTGTCCTGGGTCTTCCCCGGGGCCTCCTCCCAGTGGGACGTACCCGGAATACCTCACCAGGGAGGCGTCCAGAAAGCATCCTAACCAGATGCCCAAGCCACCTCAACTGGCTCCTCTTGACATGAAGGATCAGCGGCTCTACTCTGAGTCCCTCCCGGATGACCGAGCTTCTCACCCTATCTCTAAGGGAGACCCCATCCACTCTAGAGAGAAAACCCATTTCAGCTGCTTGTGTCTGGGACCTTGTTCTTTCGGTCATGATCCAAAGCTCATGACCATAGATGAGGGTGGGAAAGTAGATCGACCGGTAAATTGAGAGCCTCACTTTTTGGCTCAGCTCTCTCTTCACCACGATGGACTGGTACAGCGCCCGCTTTACAGCAGACGCTGCACCAATCCGCCTGTTGATCTCCTGCTCCCTTCTTCATTCATTCGTGAACAAGATCCCCAGATACTTAAACTCCTCCACTTGGGGCAGGACAACCCCCCCCTGACCCGGAGAAGGCATTCTACCCTTTTCCGGCTCAAGTAGCGATTCCTGAAATGATTCAAGTACCTCCATTATTAAAATTCATTGAAGCAAATTATCTGCCTTGAAACTATTAAATTATGTTTTATTATTTAGCACGCCATGTTCCGGCTAGGTGATTATTTGTGTTGCACAACACTCTCACTTCCACCTGAGTTGTTATCGAATGCTAAGTGTTTTCAAGTTTGGAATACAGCAGCATTTTACTCAGTTATGATTATGTCCGGGTTACACTTTGACTAGGACATACATAAGTTTAAATAAATGATACCAAAGATGCTTAAGAAGTGATTCCACATATTGTGCAAAAAATCACTTAAACATAATTTCAGATGGCACAAAATGTATAGCTCTTATGTGAACACCAAAATTTAACTAAGACATATACAAGATTGTAGTATAAACTATAATCTTATCAGAAATTAAATATTGTAAGATTAAATCTGTGTCTCTATAATACTGTGGTCCCCAGTTCAATGCATAAATGACTGCTGCCAAGTCGCCTCATAGTAGGTTTTCTAAAGAGAAAAGAAAAAGACAAAGTTAAAGCAAATTTTATACAATTAAGAACGTATTCAATAAATCAGAATTCATATATGTCTAAGTAAATTCCATGATAAAGATCTTACATTGTGTTTCTCTGGAAGGTGCAACAAATTTTGGCGTATTTTTTCAATACAAGCCTTGCAAAAAACACTAGTACTGCTGTGTTCCACACAGCGATATTCAGCAGGTTCTATGCAGATACTCCAGCTGTTGGAGGAAGGTTCTGAGAATGTAGGACTCTCTCAATATGCCATGTTTCAGTGATTCCCATTGATCAATTCCTTTCTTTTTGCCCTACAGTATGCTGTCTCTTCTTCAGAAGAGTTATAAGTTGCTTTTTAGTTTTCAGTGAAATGTNATGCATGTATATCTATATAGTTATCTTTTTTTAATTTGTTGGCTCTAGTGGCCTTTATTTGAAAGTAGTTTGACAGTGAAGAGGGTAATGAGAGAGGGGGAGGACATGCGGCAGGTGTCGCCAGGCTGGGAATTGAGCCTGTGACTGCTGGCATGAGGACTAAGGCCTCAATACATGGGTTGTGCTTTGCCCCTGCGCCACCACAGCACCCCCTATATAGTTATCATTGAAAACAATTTAATGACTTATGTTCGTCATAACTTGCGTATGGTGAACTGACAACTCCTCTGACTGTCAGACTTCTTAATGCGCATGCAGGCCTGGTACTCACTGAATGTATGCTATTCTGACAGCGTATGGTAATCTGATAGAACAACGGCTCTCAGTGACACTCCAGTCCTATCTAATAAGTAAAGAGCCGTGCAGAAGAATCGAACTGTTTCTGAATGTCACATCACTATATTGCAGACTTTTGGACACAGCGTTGTCCCATATTTGTGTCAGTCAACACCTCCGCACATTAATTCAGCGCAGTGAGTGACGACTTTTTTCATCACAAATGCTTAAGTGTCTCTATACAGCTAGCTTTGCTAGCATCACGTCAACATAGCTTACCTTTCTTTGAGCTACTTTTCTAAGTGACGAAAAAAGTTAGACGTAGTCCCCACCGTCTGTGAAAGCGAAGCGCTGCTGAGTTAGCTGTGGTCATCGGATTTCTTATGATTTATACAGCGCTATTCTATTACTGACGATTAGACAGACGTCTTCTGCCGTTGAGAGGAAACCACTGCGCATGTCTCAGAGCGCCGCGTGTGAGTGAAAGGTGGGGACGGGGAGGGGGAGTAACAGAAACATGCTTGGATTTTAATTGGTGCGTTTTGCATCCACTGAAAACAAAGATGTTAACAAATAAACTGGACAGTATGCTGTACGCTTAGTGATATTTTCACAGTTGCGGTCTCGACTGGTCTTGAAATAAAATGCAGAGTCCTCAGCACCCGAGACCGAGACAAGACCGGGACCAAATGCGCTCGAGTCCAAGACAAGACCAAGATCATCAATAAATGGTCTCGAGACCAAGACCGATCTCGAGTACTACAACACTGGTCATTGCAAAAAACATTAGCTGTATTTCATGACAACATGATGCTCCAAATACACCAGTTCTATTGAGTTTTTATCAACCAAAGTAAATTTCCAGCTTTGAAGTTGATACAGTCCTAAATAATGGCGATCGTCAGTCAATCCAATACAACTGTAACACTATACAAAATATGTTAAAGCAAGGTATGCAGAAATAAGTTATCTGTCATAAACATCATTCTAAGGTTATGTTTCATAAAACACAGACTTCAAATAAATTACTAAAAAGTTAGGAATACTGCAGGACTGTAAAGAGAGGCATGCCTCCGTTGGTTGGGAATTATCAGGATTCGACCTCAGGTTTCAGGGAGCGACCTGAAAATCAAAACCAAAATCAGATGGACAGCCAATAAGTATTCACCCAACAGTCCAAAGGCCGAACGGCCGACCAGACGAGTCCAGCAGACCACCATGCACACATGGCGGCAGCCTGAGGCACATCTGGAGGGCGACCGGAAAACCACCTTATGCACACAACACATCCGGGTGGTGACCGGAAGGCCGCAGCAAAGCGTGAAGCGCATCTGGGGGGCAACCGGATGGCCGCAGCATGTCTCCACGCTTACGCAGTAACCTTCTATGATTCCAAACTAGGGGCCTTGTTGCAGGCCGTCAGCGAGGTCCTGGGACCCCCATGTTTTCTGATGCCGGAATGAAGGCTGAGACCCCCAGAACCTGAGCGAGGAGCTGGAATGAGTGCTGGAACCTCCAGAGCTGGAACCTCCAGAGCTGGAACGAGAACTGGAACCTCAAGGACAGAATCACACAGATTTTCAGTAACTGCTGGGCCAAACACCTCCAAAAGGAATCTATTAAAAAAATCCCACAAGGAGCTCAAAAGCAACCTCAGCACGTCATAGCACCGGATCCCGACCCTCGCAGGAACAGTACGAGGCGTCGGGAGTGGAAGCCAGCTCCAGGCTGGACAATGAGACGGAGTCAGGGACGGACGTAGCTGACAATGGTGACAAGCCAGGTAGGTCGGGTGAAGGGAGCATCAGGCCCGAGACCATGATGGAAAGGTCCAGGGCTTTGTGAGTCTGCCAACCTGGAGATCCCACAACCGGGGATGGAGAGAAAGGAGGCTTGGAAATGTTGGTTATGTATTGTAACCCCAGATTCTATGACTATTGGTGCAGCCTTTTAAGGCTATCACTGCGCGAGGGATAAACCCACGTTTATCCCTCGCGCACACCGCAGCACTGAAAAAAGCTTAGTCCACGCCCACCTACTAGGTGGGCCCCACACTACCGGACAAACGGCTCCCTAACAGCCTTTTTCTTCAGCTATTCAGGAACCAGTGAGGCCCACAACTTAAAGGGATACGCCTATACTCATAGAATCTGGGGTTACAATACGTAGCCAACGTTCTATTTCGCCTAGGCTTTGCCCTTTAAGGATATCGCTAGTGGGATAACGGCAAAGCAGGATGTAGTCTATGCCTCACTGGCTCCATCCAGACCACCACCATGAAGCATCTGCTCGCACATAACAAAAAATAGTCTCCCGGCCTCCCATACAGCAGAAGACCAGAGAGGAGAATAGGCTCTGGTCAGAAAGGTTGAGACAAACAGACCTGCTGCTG
>NW_006800456.1:83636-99030 GCF_000485575.1 Poecilia formosa | reverse complement strand
AATTAAGCCATTTCATTCCACTGTTTTTTACCTGTGGCACATCTAAACACTGCAGGACAGCGGCCCTTGAGGACTGGAGTTTGACACCCCTGTCATTGTGAATGACAACCTGAGACCAACAGGTTAAGGCTATCACTAGTGGGTTTATCCCTCACGCACACCGCAGCACTGAAAAAAGCTTAGTCCATGCCCACCTACTAGGTGGGCCCCACCCTGGTCTGTATAAATAACGGTCAGACCGGACAAATGGCTCCCTAACAGCCTTTTTCTTCAGCTATTCAGGAACCAGTGAGGCCCACAGCTTAAAGGGATGTGCCTATACTCATAGAATCTGGGGTTACAATACGTAGCCAAAGTTCTATTTCATCTAGGCTTCGCCCTTTAAGGATATCGCTAGTGGGATAACGGCAAAGCAGGATGTAGTCTATGCCTCACTGGCTCCACCACCATGAAGCATCTGCTCGCACACAACAAAAAATAGTCTCCCGGCCTCCCATACAGCAGAAGACCAGAGAGGAGAATAGGCTCTGGTCAGAAAGGTTGAGACAAACAGACCTGCTGCTGTGAACAGGAACAACAAACATTACGAACTGTAACAGTGTAATGATGAACAGAATAGGTAACTTTATTGTATAGCACTTTGGACAACCGTGTTGTTCTCAAATGCTTTGTAAATAAATGTAACAAAAATAACTATTCTGTCAGAACACTGAGGACAGAATGGGTCATAGAGAATGTGGAAACATCACACAGGTGAAACTGAATAAATCAGCACAGAGATGACCAGGAAGCTGCGTGCAAATGTCCTCCACAGACATTCCTCCATGCAGAGCCGTAGAGGATGAAATCCCTCTGGTGGAGAGAGCTCTCAGATTCTCTGGAGGATCCAATCCAGAAGAAGTGTAAGCCTGTGATATGGCCTCACACAAGCAGTGAAAAAGACGCTGGGCAGATAGAGGATGCCCCACTGAGTTCTCTGTAATGGACGAACAGATGCTGAGAGCGACGCAGTGCAGATGTGCACGCCATATAAGAGAGCGCGCGCACGGGGCAGAGAAGATGAGAAGCAGCTTCTGTCTCAGATTTATGAGGAGGGGGATAAGAACCCTCCAAAGATATCTCCCTTGATCTGAACGAGCTTGTGATGCTTTGAGGAGTAAAGCAGGGTTGGGATGCAGCACAGCTGAGCTGCCATCGGCTCGTATTCCGAGACAAGAATGAGCAACAAAGAGAGTGGAAAAATTGTTCACTCTCTTTGCAGTAAGGGCCAACAACAGAGCAGTTTTAAAAGACAGGAACTTAAGAGGAGCCTAGGCTAAAGACTCAAATGGAGCTTCAACCAGAGCGCGCAGGACCAGTGCTAAATCCCATGGAGGAGCAAGTGGGCGTGACACCTGTCTGCTTCTGCACACACCTCTCAGAAACCGCTTCATCAGCGGGTAGTTGAAGACCGTTGTGTTACCAAAAACCCTCATGGCAGGAGGAAATAGCTGCAGCATACGTTTTAATGGTGCTGAAAGCTAAGTTTCAATACAAGCCTTGCAAAAACCACTAGTACTGCTGTGTTCCACACAGAGATATTCAGCAGGTTCTATGCATATACTCCAGCTGTTGGAGGAAGGTTCTGAGAATGTAGGACTCTCTCAATATGTCATGTTTCAGTGACTCCCATTGATCAGTTCCTTTCTTTTTGTCTACAGCATGCTGTCTCTTCTTCAGAAGAGTTATAAGTTGCTTTTTAGTTTTCAGTGAAATGTATGTCTGGTGTGGGATCATGTGTGAAGTGAGCTGCAATGACATGAGAGATAGGAACATTTAACGCCACCACCAGTGGTTTTCTGAACCACTTTTATATATTTTTTTTGTCACCGTCCTTGTATTTTGGCATGTGGGAGAGAAGAGAAAAAAAGGCTTAACTACTGTTGCACTGACAAGCAGAACGTAGTACGTTATTACTGGATTAACTACACTCATGCAGTCATCGATTGATGGGTATACACAAATAGCAAAACAGAAAGTGATTCATGTTGAAAAGAAATTGTGAATTGAGCTATAAGGAAGCTAAAGATAAGAAACAGGTCTGTGGAATGTAGCATTTCTATAACGTTTTTATGTAAATATGCATCACTGTGGTATGTCCTTACAGTCATGCTATAAATGTAGACACACATGTAGCCCACCTTTAACAAAATCCTCTCAATGTAAACAAAAGTAGTCACGTTAGTTTTTTGGTGGTTGGGAAACAACAGTGTGCTTTATCACCACCTACTGGCCTAGAGTGTGTGGACCAGAATGTCTTCTGCTTCTTCTTTATTTTTATTGGTTGTTGGCAAGAAACATTTGGTATGCATTAGTGCCACCTGCGAGTATGGAGTGTGGCCCAAGATGTCTATTTTATTTTAAACATGTAATTTGAATCTTATTTCTTCCTTTCTTCTCTTCATTTAGTTATTTCTTCCACTTTTTCATTAGTTATTAATTTATTCTTCTTCCCTCTGATGCACTTAAGTTGCTTCCTCCTGTTGTCTTTTTTTCCGTTATACTCAACCCAAATATGTGATGGTACCCACAAAAATATCAATTCTAATCCCTATTGTGAACATTGATTGCTGTATATCTAATAAAATGTATGGTTGGCTGAACTATAATCTTAACAGGTTTTATTTATTCTATCTACTGAAATACTACTATACATATGTTAACATTTATCACACTTTGAAAACCACTATGGTAATGTTTTCAATGGTGCAGTACTTGTACCTCAGTGTGTGTGTAAGGATTATGTTTTCCTTACATTTTATTGCATTCAACTGATGTTATATTGTGCCTAAACTACCATGCATCTGTTTATTAAGAGTTATCAAATATGCTGTTATCTCAGGTATCTTGGTATATTTAATGTTACTTGTGTGGCAGGAAGAAGGTGGAGGCTGCACCTGCTGGCAGGGTGATTGCAGGTGACCCAATGGCGCCAGGGGGCGCTCAGTATAAAAGCAGAGGTGAGCTGCAGACTGACGCTTGTTGTTTGCTGTTGACACATCGCGCACCGCGCTTCCGTGTTGAGCTGTCCGTGTGCCGAGTACAGGTGAGGTTTGCTGCCTGCGTATTTACAACTGCTTATACATTCTAGTCATATAGAGCCTTTTATCCTCAGAAACAGATGGGCGTATTTACCTCCACGTTTGATCGTGGGCGGAGTGGTTCCTGCAATAAGTGCCAACATTTGTGAGCGTTCCCATTTGGGTGCAAGTGTGGAGAGCTTGGCCTGATCGGTAGGTGGATTCAGTGACGAATCTTGTTTTTATTCCTTTATTTTAAACTGTTTTTATTATTTAGGAATCTCAACTTATTGCCACACATTTAACGCTGCTGCTTTGCCCGGACTGAGTCACCGCTTACTTAGCGGTCAAGAGAGAGACCGGCGTGCGGGACACACCCCCCGGCCTCAAGACCAGAACAAGGAGCGGCTGCGCGCTCCGTTTCGGGCTGGATTGCTCGTCTTCCTGTGCCTGTCAAGCACAAGGACTTTTTATTGTTTTAGTTACACATATTTTTATACATTTCTTTTACTGCCTGTATTTTAACAATTTGCTTATTTTTATTTCCTTAGAGGACCGCCGGTGGTGCGCTCGGACCTGGATGCGGCGTCCCTTTTTGGTGTGACTGTGCCGTGATTAACACTAATGGGTGGAGGGCATTTCAAAGAGTGAGTGACTTCCCGGGTGTTTGTTTTGATTTGTTTTGGAGCCTACCATCCAGGACCTAGTCGCACCCACCGGTAAGCCTAGTTGGATTTATATTGTGAATTTTCTTTTTGTTCATGTACAGGTATTTTTATTCTTTTGTGATAAATTATTATTGACTTAACCTATCTCCTGCTGATTGCAAAACCGGACCTGTGTCCTTTTGTTAATTCCTGGGTGATAATTTAGTTTGTTGCCAACAACGCCACCTGGGGTTAATTGTATGGTCAAAACCACTGAATGCCACACTTGTCAAAGTGTTTGGGATTAGAAAATAAAAAAGAACTTGGGTTACTTTCTGCTCTGTCGATTTATATAATACTTTCAACAACTGCCAGAGCCTTAGGGCTCACTGTGTTTTCAATACAATTTTTTTTTTTTTTTTTTTTAAGTGCTTCAATCTTGATCGACTATGGCTGCGTTCACATTGCAGTCTGAAGTGACCCAATTCTGTTTGGTTTTTTGTTTTTTTGTTTTTTTTTGCCGGGGCCGATCACACTGCACATATGCAACCTGTATGTGTTCATCAGTGTGAATGGGCAAAGGCCTGAAAGTGTCCTGCATGCGCAGTAGATGGCGCATTAGTGTCAGTATTCTGCCAACCGCCATAAAAAGAAGTGCTCAGTGTTTGAGGAAGTAACCATGGATGCTAACGGTGGAGCATAGCTTACACATTTGAAGTTTTAATCCTCATTACAGTTGTCATAGTTGTTTTTTATTCCGCTTGCGCATATCAGGACGCAGAATAGTGAGACTTGTTGAGTTTCAGTGATGTTCAGATGAAAACGATGAACGTTGGGGCACATTTGAATCGGATATGCGTCGCATTCGAAAATAATCTGACCTGTGCTGTTCAGACTGTCATAAAAATACAGGTTACAATACGTCAAAAATCGGAATTGGGTCACTTCAGGCTGCAGTGTGAATGCAGCCTACGATAGTAGTCAAAATTGAATTTTATTTAACGATGTCTTATTTACAATTGCACAATGTTAAATAGTACCTGCTTATATTTACATTCCAATTGTTTACACTTAAAATGTATACAGTAAGGCTTTCTGACACTGATTTTGTTTTTGTAATATTTTCTGTGACTGTATGGAGTAATGTTTTAGTTACAGAGTATTTAGTTTGGTTCTCTTCAGCAGGACTAAAGACAAAATGTACCAATTCCAAATAAAAGAATAGAAAAACATTCAAATCAAATCCAATTGTCAAACTCCAACAGATTTCTCCAGCCAGGAGTCCAGGTTTCAGACTCTGCATGAAGTGAGGTGTAGCATAAGGGGCTGGTTTTTTTTTTTTTTTTTAACCAGGTAAGGAGCTACCGCAGTGATGGATTTAAAAAGCTAAATGAACCAAGTCTAAACCTTCAAGGCAGACACCATCACGTTTCTGACCTCAAACAAAATGGGTGCCTTCACTTGAAAGTCAGCGACGTGGGACAAGTGACTTCCCCGGGAAAATACTTCTCCATTTTAGAACGAGTGATTTTGCTTGACTATGTGATGTGCACAAGATCCTGCCCCCTGTTGGAGGGCAAAAAGTTCGATTCTACTGTTGCTGTACAAAAACTAAACAGATTTCAGCTTAACATTGAACAAATTAAGAGCACCAATATGAAATTTGAAAGACTGTGCAAAAAGGGCTCACTAACGCAATCAAATACACTGAGCAGACTCATCTGTATTTTATGCAGATATTCTCTGCATGCAGAGGTATACTGCATGCACAGTATACCTCTAAGAGGTTTACTGTGCATGTGGCAGAATGGAGAATTGTATCAAAGTTGAATATGTTCAACTTCAACCAAAAATGCAGTGGAATATGTTTGTGAAGGTTATGTGTTAAGAAAGTCCCAACTGATGTTTTCTGTTTTGCTTTTTTTTTTTATCAAACTAATATATTTTGGAAAATCAAATAAATTTCAACAGAGATAATCAGGTCTCAAACAAATCGAAGTCATGGGTTTGACTAGGGCAATCCAAATTTACAGATCAATTTGAAACTTAGAAGTATTGCTATTTCTGTGTGCTCAGCTGACACTAATGAGCTCATTGACAGATCAGATTCAGCAGTGCTGTGGTAATCACTGCAAGAAGTTTAGGTTTGGTATCTGATCTCGGTGTTAGTTGTACATGCCTATCAGGCATCTTGAGGATGCATCGTCCATACATATTCATGGTTCGGGACTCAAATCTGACAAGAAAGGATTAAAAATGTAGCAAAGCATACAGATTATGGGTGTTAGTTGAAGACCATATGAAAGTTCTGAACACTGATGGTAAACATACTAATTATAGCGTGGGATTTAATCTCTCATAACCTCAATCTAAATATTTATGCTCAAGAGCCTGAAATCAGATAGTCGAACAAGCAAAAACAAAGATCTAAAGCTAGACTGAAAGCACAGAGAACCATAATAAACAATTTTTTTTAACTAAATAAAGACTTCATAATAAATACACAGGCAACATGTAGACACTGAGGCATGAAGATGGCCTACATGTTGGACAACATTCGTCTGACTACCTCGACACATTTATTAGCTTCAAATCCGTTTTGCTACACTATCTCTTTTGGGCTTCTGGAGACTGACAATTTGTCTCATGCTTACTTTTCAAAATCAACTGCATACAAATTAGTCCAACTTTAAAATAATTCTCTACATTCAGATTCAATAAAACATTGTGTTGTTTGGTGCATCTTAAACTTTTTGCCAGTTTATTTGTATGACACATGATAAAGGCTGACTATTTGCAAAGTCTTGTAAATCTGCTAGCTTCGTTTAAAAAATGCAGTAAATTCTTAAACATTTTCTTGTATTTTATCTAAAACATCAGTAAGCTAAACTCTACTCACTGGACCACATTATTTTGTGGGAAGATGAGGTCAGTTTTTCCCTGGAGGATTCACTACAAATAGAGCGTTTGAATGGCTGCCATGCAGCAACATATTTTTCCTTCACTGAAGCTCAGTATAACTTTACATGGATGACTGATTTGTCTTCGTGTCAGATTGCATCAGGGATTCTGGTGGTCAGCCAGAGACGGGCCATACATGGTAATGCAATCTTCTGCCACGCTGCAAGGACAACACACGCACGCACACACACACACGCATGCTTACACCCACGTACACAGAAGCGAAGGGCCAGCAGTTATCCAGGTAAAGCTGTCAGAGGTAAAACCTGCTGCTTATGGATAACCTGACAAACACCTGTCTCTATCTGGAGCAACCTGTCTCATTATATGTCTCGGTGTTTTACACATGGAGAAACATTCATTTTTATTTTTAGCAGCGTCGCACAGCACAATTTGTGACATATTGTTGTCTCCCACTGATAGACGTGTTAAACTGTAAGGAGGATGGTAGAGCCGATGGTCCGTTTGGTGACTACTGGTCAGGGTTTTTTCTGTCTCTCTTTAAAAATGTTCTGCTGCATTGTCTTGTTTGTTGTTTTTTTTTCATGTATAATATGAATCGTCTTCACACATAAGTTGGGTCAATTATGGTTTTTGTGAGTGCAAACGGGTGAACGTGGCTGTAGTGACGGTCAGTACGACTAGAAAAGCACTATAGATATTCAGTCCATTTACTACTTCAATTCAGTTTATGCAAATTCATAAATATTCATTAATGATTTATGGTGTGATCCATTTCTCACCCTTAACTCTTGAAGAATGTTGGCTGTCAACATGATGACATGAAAAGGTCAAACCTGAATGAATCAAATCTGCTTTGATGCTGAACTTGGTCAGTTCAGTCAAACCTCTTCATTACCTGAGCTCCTGTTATCTGACCTGATTTCATCTCACCCTAAAAGCCTCACTATTTTTGATATGTTCCAAATAGCAGCCTGACCACAATTCAAACATGAGTTTAACAAAGTATGACAAAAATGTTGTCTTTTAAATTAAAATCTACTCATAAATATGTTAAATGCAACACAAAATGATCATCTTTTCCAAGCTTTCTGGTTGTCCTTCAATTGCCATGGCAACTAGGACCACACCTGCTCATTGACTTGTACTGTAAAGTCTGCCCTGGTGCAGATAAGTCTGCTTTTAATTGTATCAAAACTTGGCTAAATCAAGTGTTTTCAGATGAAGACTGACATAAATCTTTTTTTTTTTTTATTGCTACGAATAGACAAAATAATTTTCAGGTTTCTTTAATTGAGCACCAAAATAATAACCAAACAGGATCTCTTTCATTTCAAAATGTACAAAAGTCATTTGTTTTGGATCTACGATTTCATTCCTACAAAAAAATCTGATTGCTCAATTTAACTAAAATTTTTTATGCTTAGTTTATTGTTGTGTTTGAAAAATATTTGGTGATTTTAGTTTTTTTTTTTTTTTGGCCCACAAATATTTTTGCACTCACAATTTTGACCCACGTTTCAAAAAGTTTGAACAGCCCATTAGATGAAGACAATGCTGTATTTTCTGCTTCAGTTCAACAAAAGCTTCAATCAGACTTTGGGGCTGGATTCAAAATCTGGAGGGAAAAATGCCTGTGGGCCTCTTCCTGTCCTGTACTAACGTTTATTTTTTTCATGTTTCTGTTGGCTCATCAGTTCTCCAAAAGGTGTTTTGACACTTGACTTTGATATGTTTGTTCGGTGGGATTAGAGTCGGATCATGCAGGCCGGTTTAGGTTGAGAGAGGAATGGCAGCTAATGAGGGAGAATCAAGTATGACGGGAGATAAATGTCTACTTGGGCGGGCCGCAGAGATCAGATGAATATTGACAAAGATGGAGAGGTGAGGAGGATGAGGCTCTTAAGGGAGTATTAAATGTCATAACAAGGACAGCGGGAGGCTGGAGAGGTTGGAGAGAGAAATGAGAGTGACAGAAAGGAAATGCTAGAGGGATGATGAGTGAAAATAACTGAGGGATAAAAGTGAGAGGCAAGGAGAAGCTAAAGTGAAAGATTATTCTGACCAAGTTGGGCTGTGGCTTTTAATAATATAACCTGAATTTGCAAGGTCTGCAGGAAACTATTGGTTCAAAGCTTTTTGTCCCCTAAAAATGTGAGCTAGTTGAGCTAAAACAAGGTAAAAAAAAAAAAAAAGAAAAGAAAAGATGTGTGCCAGACCTGAAATGTATCTAAATGAAAAATGTATATCCTAACAGAATAAATTTTAGGATAAATATCAAATGAGTTAAACGTAGTTGAAATCAGAGGACATGCTTACCTTTTTAGAGCAAAAAAACAAAACAAAAAAAACCACAAAAAAAACAGTTTAATTACGTAGCACCAGTTCACAACAAATATTACAAAAAATCCTTTCAATTCCATCACACAGAACTTCCGAGTTAACAAAAAGTGTATTTAGTTCAGATTAATTAATTTATTTATTTCAGATTAGTTTCAAAAGTTTTTTCGGTGTTTTGAAACAAAGCAGTGTCAACTCATTGACTGGCAGCAACAGTAGAGCGTTATGTGATGTTGACTTCGCAGCAATCCCTCATACCGAGCATGCATGTGGTGACAGTGGAGAGGAAAATCTCCCAATTATTTGTGAGAAAAAAACAATGCACTTTTTGATATACATAGAGCAAAAAGTTACTGTCAAGAAACTTGGAATCTGCTGTTGCTAAGCAGCAGAGCATAAAGTAAACCATTATAACTCCTTCTCCAGCCGGTCTCATCTGCAGCTTCTATTGACCAACAAACTTGACTTTCTTCTCCTGATTATTCAACAAGCTCAGCGTTCGTTAGAATGGGCCTGGTAAGATTCCAGCTTCCTGACATAAAGCTTCTCTAAAGCTGCATTTCCATTACAAATATGTGCAAAACTTTCTTGATATTCTGCTAATCTCAGAAAAAAAACACAATTGTTCAATAGTGGAGTTTCCATTAAATAAAAAAAATGCTATTAAAATCAACACTTTTGAATGACAAACTTAACTTTTGATGAACTGTGCAATGCAGTGAGAGCTCTGGTTGGACTGAGTTAGATAAATTCCAAGGAGACCCAAGCCTACAAATAATCTGCTGCTGTATACAAACAGGTGGTATACAGCAAATTTCAATATTCCTACCAAACCAACTAATCGTAGCGCAAAAACTTTTTATCAAAAAAATGTTTTGTTTCCATTAAGCAGATTTATTTTTTAAATTCCAATTTATGCAATTTTATGGTCAATGAAGAAGTAACTATAGAGCCAGAGTTTAATAGAATAAAACCAATCCTGGAATTTTAGCTTCCAACTAATTTCCCAGTTCCTATATTTGGGTAGCAAGTCTACTGATTATTTCTACATAAAGGAAGGATCTTACACCAGAACTGTACTGTTAGCAACATGTTTTGTTAATTGAGACAACGCTGAAAAGAATCTTTCCTCTATCTTGACTGAATTGAGGATTCTGTGTGGAAAAGAATATGAAATATGGTGACAAGTCAGTGTAAGAATGTGGAAGCTACTGAGAATTCAGCTGATCTTCTGGAATGTCATTCAATCCCCAACCTCATCCAAAATTTCCTTCACCATTGATGTGATCATTGTCACCACTGGGACTCAGCTTGTTTTCCATGTATTTACCCCACCATCTACTATTATTCTATCTGATGATGTCTTCCATAATGTTTTCAGTGTAGTGAGTAATGAGCATTTTTTTTTGCTTATTTACTAAGCACAGTGATGGTGATGTTTCAAACAGTAAAGTTTGAAACATCCAGAGGGATGTAGAAGATGTGTATTTTGAAAGTGAAGTCTCTTTGGCTGTCTATGCGAAAGTGTAAAAATTTTCTCAATGGATGGAGAAGGGCTGAGACATCACTTCTCCCCAACTCCCAGTACTGCTTTGCAGACACTTCCTGATTGCCTTAAGGGTAAATAATCTCTTTCTGCCTCGTAAACACAGGAAGGTGCATCGCCTAAAGCTGCTGAGAACACCTTTCTCTCTGGCAGAACACAGTCTAAATTTCATTGGACATGTGACTTCACTTCATCAGATCATGTGACGTCCTCCTGGGGTGTTAAATACCAGAAACCTTTCCTATTTGCTGATGGTACAGAAACTTCCTGTGCCTTTCTAAATCATTCTTATATCTGGTGTTTTGTGATTAAACGTTTTGGAAGAAGTACTCCACTATCTGGAATCTTTCTAGATAACTCGATCACTTGCTCCCTGTTTTCAGTTGGTTGTGATTTTGAGTCCAAGATTTCAGAACTTCCCTTTTCTAAATCCCAAGTTCTAATTATGCTTCAGTGGCTTCATCACTGGGTTTCCAAACTGCAGCCTAAGGATCTTGTGTTGGATGTGGGTTTGCTAGATTTATTTACTAGAGCTTCTTCCATTGACAGTTGTTTATGAATAATAACTTCTGGGCTCACTTTGGAAAACATGAGTAGAGTGGTGGAGTGGAAACATGCTGGGTCCATAACTGAAGGGTTGATGGATCAGAATCATTCTCTGTAACGCTCTTTCGATTTCATCAATGCCCCAGGTGTTTGTTTGTTTTTTTCACACCTATTGCCCAATCTTTCAGAGATTTTTATTTGCAGTTGTAGAAGCTCGCCACATGGTGAAAATGAAGCCAACACTCAGGTCAGTGTTATGTGGAGGTCACATTTTTGAAAACTTCAAACTGAACTCTGCTGCTTTTCCAGAATAAACTTGAAGTGAGTTCATCCTGATGTTCAGCAGCGCAGATTCACACCAAGCTTGCAAGGGGCACACTACAATAATTCATGGACCGTCCTACTGCTGAGTACCCAGAATAACAGCACAGATTGTTTTATTTTTACAATAAACAATGGGAGGATTTTTATTAGCCTGTGCGTTTCTGAAAGAGTAACTATGGTCTTTTAACCCATTTAGGAGCAAAATTAGATCAGAATTTATTTTTGATTACCATATTTTCCGGACTATAAGTAGATTTTTTTTAATAGTTTGTCTGGTCCTGCAGCTTGTGTGTGGTATCTTTCCTCTTTATGATGCATTTTTTAACTGTTTACTCCTTGGTTCATGTCCGTCAGTACAAATTAACATTCAACGCATCAGAATAAACCGTAAACAGGCTAAAATCAAGATGGTCTGAGCTGGATGAATGAGTCCACAGATGCCTGAAGAACGAAAGACTAGCCAACGGTACAGGTACGTCTCCATATTCATCATTACCCAGATGAACGTAAATGACTGTCAATTGGCTCTGTTACGTTCCAGTAAACTTCTTAGCGTAGCCAAATTCACGGTTGAGCTGACACATTACCTGTATGTCACAACATCAACACATTCCATGCCTCTGGGCAGCCGTCGTTTCCCACACAGCCAGGGGTGCAGACCGTCTGAATGAAGCAAAGTGTGGAACAGGGCCTGGATGTTACCAGGCTGTTTACAGACTGTTGTGTCTGATGCTTGTTTTTTCAGTGTCCATCCACAAGATAGGCAACACTGCATAGAGTGAGCTGTTAGATTTGCACCAGGCTGTCAATTGTGCAACATCATCAAAGATCAAGTTATCCTAACAGGTTTTGTAGTAGTTTGAAAATGATCCCAGCGGGCTCACAATCAGTTTATGAGGCGAGTTGATGCAGCGTACGCCTCTTTACATCGTTAGCTTCATTAAGTTTTGGGATCGATTTACTTTTCCAAAAAGCTCACTGTGATATGACATCTTTGTACTGAGGGCAAGGGAAATATTACCAAGAATAACCTTTCTGAACTAACCTGTTAAGAACTGAAGGTGACTTGAACAAATATTGTATTTTAGGAGATTACAATAAAAAATACAACCACACATCATGGACTTGATGAATTGCATCATACATAAATGATTGAGTGTCATACATTTGACAGTTCTTAGCTAAACGGCTAACAAAACTCAGCAGTGTGAGTAAAAACACTGAGAAAAAGTAAAATGAACAGAAAAAGTTAGCAATTTGGGAAAACCGCAACTAATCAGCAAAAGTTTTAAGACAGTGATGATGAGGCTATGTAGCATTCAGAGGAAAATAAATTGTTTGTTCAGGGAAAGCCAGAATACAACAAAAAAGAGCATTAAGAAAATAGCTTCATGCACATTTGCCGTTATCAGACAAGTGATTCTGAGTGGTGCAACAACACCCCCAATCAACTCACTGTAGATTTCCCCTATTTATCCTAATTACTATGATTGTTGCTTCAGTTTGAAATCACTGCTGGGAATGTTCGGCACTGTGAAGGCATTTAAAAAATAAACTCACAGCGGTAACCTCTGTGTGTTTTTCACGTGTCGTATTCCTGTAGAAACATTCAGATGATGGAAACCTGCTGAAATAATGTGATTCTGATAACATTACAGATGTGTGGACTTTCTTTGGATCCTGATCCTAGGATTTGGATACTTGGAAATATTACTTCTTTGAAGTACTTTGTTTTGATGGCATCGTCTGCAGCAAAGAAGTTTATACTTAAAAATTGGAAGTCTGTGGAACCTCCAATCCAGAAACATTGGATCAACATACTGTTGTCATACAGTATGGGGGGCATTAACAGTCATTCACTGTTGTTCACTAAGTGTACATTTTAGTTGTGCATTCTCAATAAATATATCTACAGAAAAAATAAACATTCACAGGACAAGATTGCTGGTTACAAAATACAGCCATTTTGGCTTTCCCTGCACTCTGATGTGAGGATGGGGTATTCGCAAAGACACTGAAGTCTGGCAGATTCACCAGATGAAACATCGTTCTGTGTCTGAGAAAGAAGACAGAAAGGATAAATCAAATCACTGCCCCCTTCTCCCACTCTCTGTTTTCTCTTCATCATTTCATTCTGAATATTAGGTTGGTTTAATTCAGCTCCAGCTTGTTTCCTCAGAATGTTCGGTTCTTGTGGGGAGGTGTGGACGAAAACAAAAGTCAACTCTGATCTGCCTGCAAACCTCTGGTGCGATTCGAACACATATGTGAATGCCAAGTGGACTGAAGACCACTGCCAAAACAGGAAGTGGACCATAGCGCAGTGCATTCTGGGTAAATACAACCAAAAACAAACTTGTGGGTCATAATCTTTTACTAAAGACAAGAGAGAAATCATACAACTGCTAAAATCTGACACCACTCTCCATTTTTATTTACCTTTTGTGAAGAAAGAAGTCTTCTTCTGAGGTTTTCATGTTTTTCCCTTCAGTAGTTTTGGTACAGCGCCCCCACAAGCAAGGAGGGGAAAACATTTTTCAAAGGGTGTGTTTTGTTAGACACGGCAATGTGAAAGAAAACTGCAGAAGCTGAAAATAGAACAAATGTTTCAACTTTGGTCTCCAGTTGAATCAAGTTTATTGAACTATCAGGTGTGAAAACACCCTAAGAATACAGATCATATGGTTGGTTCCCTGGTTCGAAAACTACAGCACGACCTCCACTACTTTCAGTTGTTCTAAAAAAAAATGGTCCTGAAAATGAATTCAAATACTGTAGCAAAACATCCAGTTATAGTCGATCTACAGTGCCACACACACTGAGATCCAAACCAACAGAGGTGCAAACGAAACGTTTATTACAGCATGAGTCAGTATGTTAAAAACAGAGCAGAAGAGAAAAAAGAGGCATTGAAATGGTCAGGATGCCTGTCTCACAGTAATAAGGCCTTTGCTTTGAGTCTGATTGAATCCCTAATTTAATTCTTGTAGCCTTTAAGTAAGAAATTTGGCTGTTAAGATATTTTCCAGAGCCTGGATTTGAGTATAGTTTGAGGTTCAACAGCTCTATTCTGACTAAAACCCAGAAGCGTCCAGAAACGGCTCCTTTCAGATTACCTGAGCAACAGCTCTCTCTCTCTGCAGGCAGCCAGTGGGTGTTGTTAAACTACTGCCTTTTTTTTCAGGATGACCTAGATTTCATCAGCAGCACAAGTGAAAAAAGTATGACTCCTGTCATACAGAGAGGGCAGAGGCCCAGTCTTTTCTGAGGACAACTATGGCAGAACTGTTTATTTCTTTTCTTTACGTCTGATTAAGTGTGATTCAGAGTTGATGTGTCGGTCTGCGTAGCACTCCTAACAACTTGTCGGTTTGCTCTGCTGGGCTTACCGGGCACAAGAGAAACATAACGTTTTTACAAGCAAACAAGCCAGCAAAGATCTGTTTTATTTGGCTTTTTGGCAGACTTTTAGCAATTAAGATATCATCGAAGGTTAAAATACTGATGAAAAATGTGTTTGATTTGATTTTGAGTGTTCTATGTCACAAATGTTTCAGATCATCAAACAAATGCAGAATACTTTACGTTTATTTGTAATGGAAATGCATCTACTGTTTTTTTTATTTCATCTCAAGAACTTCCTATCATCTTTGTTGTGGACAATAATCTCTTTGTACATGAACAATGATTGGTTGATTTTACAGATTTATAAACATAATCATAATCACGCTAATTTTTTATCTAACTAATTATGCAATCAGACTGAATAAAATTGCTTCTAATCCCATTTGTCTGCTCTGGTGGAAGAGAATAAGGACCATCTATGTATTATCTTCATTTCCAAGCATAATCATCTGTCTATGAACATAAGCAGAAGATCCCTGGAAGGAATATATCCATTCTGATCAGGACTGCAAAGCACAAATGCTGCATGCTGTTCGTTATTCTGCAATAGCCAGCCACGCCTTAATCTCACCACCGACTGACTACTGACCAGCTCTCTGTCTAAC
>NW_006800456.1:81846-83106 GCF_000485575.1 Poecilia formosa | reverse complement strand
GTTTCTTTCAGAGATTACAATTCACGACAGCATATAATCAAATTAAAATCAATTTTAACCTACTCTCTTTTCTAACCCTAATCTGTGTCACCAGTTCCACTAAGCGAGGCTTTTTGGGAGGCAGTACAACTCACACCCGGTGGCAACTTGATCTTGGCAGCTGAGGTCCTCAGATGTCCTTGGTTAGAGTCTCTGTCCAGACGGAACAAAGTTCTCTTTACAGAAAAGAAGCAAAGTCGATCAGTCCGTTTCCCATTAAACGAACAGGATCCTCATCACCGAGTGACCTTTGTCTTTTCTCCAAGTCCGCCACAGTAGAATACGGATCATTGGGTGGAGGCAGAGGAGCCAGCCGAATCAGGAACCGAGGCTGGGGCTGGTGGATCTTGTCCCTTCTAGGCGGTGCGGAGTTTCAACTCTCCCTCGGTCCCAGGGTGTGGTCCTGTGCTGGTCTTCAGCCTGCGCCCTTTCGTTGTCTCTTCTTCAGCGCCGCGGACAAAGAACAGTTTCCTCCCCAGCTTGCTGGCTTTTTAAACCTTCTTGGTTCATAGTTGTGTATGGGAGAGGTCTCATGACTCATCCCTCCCGATTATTTCATCGGAAAGTACCCCTCCTCCCCAACTCTGCTCCACCCTGAATTTGGAAATACCCAAATTTTTCTTGTCCGACTGCTGCAACTCTTGTCCATTACTTCTCTTTTTCTCCTGTTGGCCATTTGGCAGTTATTGCCTTTTTCGGAGATGTTCTGAGGCCTCCGCCCAGCTTGGTGTACTGCCTGTGACCCATTTTGCAACTCTTTTCCTCCTGTACTCGGATCCACAGCCTTCTTATAATATCATGAAACCCAATCAACTCAAAATACAACAATGGTTAAGCTGTTACCGTTACTACAGATCATGAATACAGAGTATATATCATGAATACAGAGTATATATTTCAACTATACGTTACAGACATTGTGATTACAATAACACCAATCATCTCACTATTACACATATATGTACTTTATAATCATTTCAATCATTACAGACATATGCAATCTATATTCCATTTCTTTAATCATCATTAAATCATCATACAAAGTCACTGTTGTCTCCCAGGCCCGTACTCCGTTTTCTGCGTGTACCTAGAGAGATCTCAAACTCCCAGGCCAGTTTTCTTGACAATGCTTTGTCCTGACAAGTAGCTTGACAGGGTTTCACCAAGACACTTCCTGCCCACTCATCTCCTCAGCTTCCATGATTACTGCCTGCGGCACAA